>NW_005187496.1:1728404-1730557 GCF_000239375.1 Pundamilia nyererei
CACACACACACATATACTTAGCAAAACAGAATGGCTTTGTTTAAAAATCAAATTGATCACTTGGATTTTTGTTTCTGCTCCAAACAGAAGGGACTCTGAATTTTAAACACAGACGGAAAACATGGGGCTCAGCAATATTTGGCCCTTTTTCTCCGACCCAAACAGCAGCCGGTGACGCAGATTGATTTTGTTTTCTTGTGAGGCTGTGTGATAAGCACAGGGAAAATAATGAGCATTGTCTCATTAATGGATAGAGAATGCATTATGGGTCATACTATTCAAATGAATAATGCATGAGAAATAAACAGCCCCCGTGGCAGCTGGCTACATATCATCAGAGAGGCCAAATCATTTTGTAGCGAATGTTTGATCACGTCTTCTACACCTGAATACTTACAGACGCGTCTTTCAAAGCGCTGGAAATGCTTCATAGCAAAGTGAGGAGGTCATGTTGTTTGCAGGATATAGGAATGTATCAGACCTCCTGTCGCCTAGTATTTCTTCTTTGTTTTCACCACTTTCTCAGTTTTCTTAGGAAACTAAAGTATTTCTTTCACAGTGGAAAAGGCTTCTCTGATTTCCTGAAATGTAATTTAACAAGCTGACAAGCGGTGCATAAGAAAAAGCAATGTTTGGAAACACATTGGAAAGGAAATAGACTAAGCCTTCATGTTCCAGTAAAGTGGAAGCATGACAAAATAATGGCCTACCCTAAGTATGTAAATTACATGCTCAGTGCAAACCTGCCTGTCAGTGACTATTCACAGCCAAGACTTCAGTTTGAGTCTAAATATTCATTAAAACGCTCAGTTTAAATACAAACTGACAGAGAAGAGACAAAGTAGAGTAAAGCTCATCCTGAACACGTCAATCGCTGCAAACAAATCATCCTCCAGGGACCATGACTTCACTCATTCGATTTACTTGAAAACATGCTTTTAGATTATTGGATACTCGTATGCATCCAAAGTAGCAAAAGGTTCGCTTTCAGGGGAGTTGTCAATACAAATGGGCATTTTAAGTCGGAGAGAAATGTGGTAGTGGTAGCACTATTCACCTGCAAATTCATCCTGTGTGTAGAACTAAGCAGCAGGCACACCAAACAGTTACCACGTATTCAAGAGTTTGTGCTTTTTGTGCGCTGGAGGGTGTACACCGGAACTTTTGCTCTCAAATCAATCCTGTGCAAATCAGCCACAGAGAGGTGGGGCTGTAAAAGCTCTTGCACATGGCTGTTGGCTGTTTTTCCCCACTTGTGGTGGCTGAATTTATGTGCAAAGAATCATGAGGTGCAATCAAAAAGTTTAGCCACACTTAAGCGATGCACATGGGGTCTCACTGAGATTTTATTTTGGGGAAAACAACCAAAGGAGGCCAAGACTGGCAAGTAGGGCAGGGTTTGAGCCACGAGTGTGTTGGTGTGATGAAAGCTTGTAGGTCTTTAACATGCTTGATGGCATGTGCCACAGTTCAGGTTATTTAGGTTATTTTTTCCCCTCACACACCTCAGAGCATTACAGTAGATCTTTAAAAAGTCACCCTTTGAGGCACAATATTGTGAATGTCAAAAAACAAACACCATTTTAAAACAAATCAAAAAAACAAACAATTTACAAATAAATTACAGTCCTGGTCATAACAGGACTGTAATTTATTCTCCCCCACATGGGAGGGATCAAGAAATCCTTTCACTTTTTTGGTTTGTATGTATGTTTGTCTGTATGTTTGTCTGTTTGTATGTATGTTTGTCTGTTTGTCTGTATGTTTGTCTGTATGTTTGTCTGTTTGTCTGTTTGTTTGTCTGTATGTTTGTCTGTATGTTTGTCTGTTTGTCTGTTTGTTTGTCTGTATGTTTGTCTGTATGTTTGTCTGTATGTTTGTCTGTTTGTCTGTTTGTTTGTCTGTATGTTTGTCTGTATGTTTGTCTGTTTGTCTGTATGTTTGTATGTTTGTCTGTTTGTCTGTATGTTTGTTTGTCTGTATGTTTGTTTGTCTGTATGTTTGTTTGTCTGTATGTTTGTCTGTATGTTTGTCTGATTATCTGCTTGTTTGTCTGTATGTTAGCACAATTTTTGGTCACAGTTTTCAAGATATCATTTTCAAATCTTGTATGATGATAGATACCAATAGCACCTCAAAGTAAATTAATTTTG
>NW_005187496.1:1730647-1745902 GCF_000239375.1 Pundamilia nyererei
TGTTAGCACAATTTTTGGTCACAGTTTTCAAGATATCATTTTCAAATCTTGTATGATGATAGATACCAATAGCACCTCAAAGTAAATTAATTTTGGTGAAAACTGCGTCATGGTCAAGGTCACACCAAAAAACTTTATATTACCCACAATTTTAATGGATCATCTCCAAGCAACATACTAACCCTCAGAGGACACGAGTACCTAGGCTGGCTAAGCACTGGAGCGTGACCTTCATTGTTAGTCCTCATAAACGGCACGGAGTAATATGTTACATGAAATGGTATGGGGAGAGCTGTATTTTAATTTTTTTTTATGCAATGTCATATAGTGTCACAATTATGGACGTTATGCATAGTCACACACTGAATGAATATGTCTTAAAAACTTAGGCTTTTACAGCCTATAGAAGCCAAAGATTTCAGCCATTTCTGCTCCAATCATATGGACAAGGATAAAAATAAAAAAACACTATCTTAGTATGTAATTCTGGGGTGGGACAAGTTCAGGGCTCGAGGGCCGGTGTCCTGCAGGTTTTAGATGTGTCCTTGATCCAACACAGCTGATTCAAATGGCTAAATGACCTCCTCAACATGTCTTGAAGTTCTCCAGAAGCCTGGTAATGAACTCATCATTTGATTCAGGTGTGTTGACCCAGGGTGAGATGTAAAACCTGCAGGACACCGGCTCTTGAGGCCTGGAGTTCCCAGGCCTTGCTTCATGATCTGAGGTCAAACATCACGGTCGCGTGAATTAGGAAAGCTTTAGTTTCTTTTGGATCATCTCCAAATTTTAAAGCAATATATTAGTCAAGGGGGACATACGCACTTTCTCTCAAGTGTTCAAGTAATTTTTATGCACCTCAAGTCCGATAAGGCCAAAACATCTTCAGCAGAATCTTCAAAGCAAATGTTTCTAAAATCTATTTAGCGAAAAGCTGTCACAGTGAAATGAAATTGCAAGGAAAATAGCCTCTAGATATTTAATTAGACAAACACTCTACTATTTTTCACTAGTGAGAAAAATTTAAGCTTGAATAATAAGTATAGCTTCATTAAAAAAAAGTCTGTGTTGCACTGTAGCAAAGCTGTACCTGTAGTTAATATTCACAAAGAGTCCGACTTGTAATCTGCAAAGAATTACAAGGATGGAGTTCATCAAACAATACATTTTGTTTCTGTCAGTCCAATAAATGTTCTGGGCTTTTACAGCTCAGTTAATTACCTTTCTGCAGACAAAAAGACACACGGCAAAGTCAGTCAGGGAAGCTCCAGTTATAGCAACGGGCTTAAAATCCATTTCGGAGAGTGCCGAAGGTCTTTTTTGTGAAAAAAAGAAAAAACACAGAGAAGTCTTTAAATGGTCCTAATGCCTGCTTTGCCTCTCAATTTTCTTCATTTCTCTGTGTGGTTTAGTGTGTAGGTGTGTGTGTGTGTGTGTGTTTACTTTAGAATCAATTTCACCTACAGACCTGTTTCACTACAATTACAGTTATGAACCATATTGATAATAACACCCTGACTTTAACACTTTTCCCATTATGGGATCGCAAAGGTCATTTATCCAGTGCAAACAGTAGTAAGTGAATTTTCAAGAAATTCGTTGGCCATTAAGTGGATAAGTAGGTAAAATTTTTATTTCTATAGCACCTTTCAAGGCATTTCTTTATCAAATCAAACAGAAAACACCTGAAAACAGGCAACGCAGACTCCTATGACTGTTTTCAGATCATTTCACTAGAATTAAACTAAGTAAGCTGTTATTTTTAAACAAAACTCCAAAAGACTTACATGATCACCTGCAGATGAACCTCTAAAGAGTTTGACTGTGTCTCTCTTCAACTCTTTGACAAAGAAAGAGGAAGGTCTGTCTTCACTGACATTTTTGGATCAAACTATAAATAATTTAAAAAACTAAAACTGAAGGTTAGATACTTGTGAATGGTTCACAATGGCCTGCAGAATGAATGAACTCTGTAAATAGCTTTGCAGCAGAGAACGCAGGAGCTTAACGTAACATTTAAGACACGAATACATTGGAATGTAGCGTTCACACAAGCCACGACTCAAAGTGCGAAGCGTAATCTCATCATACCTGCAGAATTATAGAACTGCCATCCACTGATAATCTGCAGACAGACAGTAAGCGAGTGAGGTGGAGCGGAGAGGAAGTTTCAGAGAGAAGTTCTTTTCTTCTTCGCCTGGGAAGCAGGAATGATGCTCATCAGTGCTCACCACACTTGTGCTTTCTGGACCAGAGAGCTTTAGTCCATCAAATCCTGTTTACAAGACATTTGAAGGACAGAGATAAGGGTTTTACTCTTTCTTGCCAAAAGAGAGAAAAAAGGGTATGCGTCGATACAGGTGGATTGGGTGGATTTAATAAATGCTTAAAGTGCAAGAAGATGAAACACACAGGATTTATCATGAGGTGAAGTCCCGGAGAATTCACATGGGAATGCATATATGCATTTCGTGTAGGTCAGTCTGTTAATATCTGTTTTAAAATTACAGCACTAAACAAAGTAGTTGCATACAGCAGGATGTGTTAGGATTTCACATTTGTAAGCAAGGAATAAAACCCCCAAAAGGTAACAAACAAGAGCAGGTGGGCATTTGCAGACACATGAAAGAAGATGGGTGTTTTGGATCTGAGGCCAGTGCTCAACTTTTAGTAAAATTTCCTTTATTATTAAATTGTCTTTCTTTATCCAAATCAGACAAACACAGTTTGTAAAACTAATGGCACACAAACTGAGGTACCTTTCATATTTTTACTGAGCACACTGAGTCGTCAATCACTGACCAGGCTAGGAAAAATAATTACGCCTCAGTTCTAACGACTTCTTCAGAAGCTACTTGGAGTCAGGTCTTCCAGTTAGTGCGATGAAATTGGACATCTGGGTTGTAGAGGTGTCTCTTTGTGTAAATAAAGGCATTCAAAGTTTGGTTACTAACAAAGCCTGCATTTCTCAAGGATAATTGGCCAGTGTGAACCATCCCTCTATCAGAGATTTCATAAGACCTTCATTACAGAAAGTTTGAAAAGGCCGGAAAAATATTCACAAAGGCCTTTGTGTTTATCAGACTGGAGGAAGACAAACTGTGTACAAATGGAGGAAATCAGAGGAGCTGCTGCTCTGTGTAGGTGTGGGCATCCTGAAAAGATCAAAAAACACTATTTGTACCTTGAAAGACGTAAAACACTGAATATGAATTGTGTTAATGGGAGGATACAACAAAGGCTGGCTGTCGAAGAAAAACACTAGCACATACCACGTTTGCAAGAACTTCCACATAAATTGCGGGACAGTTTCCTGTGGATAGATGAGGCTAAAGTGGCAAAAGTGCAGAACGCTTTGATTGGAGGAGTAAAAACATGTGTGGAATACTTTCAGGGCAGGACTCTGATCTGGCATTTAGGGGAGGCTGGCTGATCTTGCAAGGCAATTACCAAACACAGATAAAATATTATGATATAACAGTTTGGTAGGAGGACTGGTCCAAAGTTGCTTCTCACTGGTGTGTAAGTCACATAAACAGCCAAAGGACACATGAGCTGGAGGTTGTCGCTGCTACAGGAAGTTCTATGAGTCACTAAATTTAACCCATCATTTGGAGGAAACACATGAAAAGTTGTTAGGTTGTAGTCATCTGCATAAGTGTGACATAGATGCAAGCAAAGACACAATTTGTGAATAAACTGTGAAGAAATTCTAATTCCAAAGGGTGCACAAACTTTATCTTCCACCTACGAACACAGTGCTGCGTAAGTATTTCCCAGTTGTGCTGATGTCAGTGTAAACACATCATCCACCTGCCTCCCGCTGACTGCACCGACTGCTCTCAGTTTTTTTCCCTCCCAGTGCCCGGAGACTGAGCGCTGATTGCCTGTCCCCTGCTGTCCTGCAGCATGGGAGTGATCTGCAGGCACGAGGACAGCAGGCTATTATTCAGTCTTTAGATGTACTGCTTCCTATCAGCACACAGGGTTGACTGAGGCAGCTGCTCTTGTCAACATGCCAACACCTGAGTGTTCTCCGTGGGGGTGTTGAGAGGTGGAGGGGGGTGGACAGGATATGACGGGGCCACTCAAAACTTTTCCCCCAAAAAATTAAATACACATCACAAAATATCTTCCGCACGACACGCTGACGTACTCTTGAAAATGCGCGTGTAATCATCCCGGCTCACTTCACTCAACATCATCACGCGCCTCTCGATCTCACCAGGGGCGGTTGTCAGCGTGGAGGGCGTGGAGGAGGTGTTTGACAGGTGACGGCAGCAGAATGAGGGTGACAGTCTTTGGTCGCTTTAAACACAAAGAAGATGAGTATCTAAAATGAAAAACGCTTCCTGCCATGTTTCCCTTTGTGGCGATTTGCCAGGCTGAATTAAACCATATCGGCTGTGATCTCAGTGAAGGTGTTTGCTCACAGCGTATGACACATTGTGTTGCGGTGTCCCCTTGTTACTTTGTACTTTAAGGCAGCAGAAGCAGTCAAATGTCACCAGGTGCGATGATACTGCATATGTTTGTTTGCTAGTGTGTGGACAAAGCCTTGGTTTAGTACAAATATCCATCATTATGTCACGTTTCACTCGTACACTGAGGCTCTGAATTGTTCCAGACATTATGGAACAGACGTGCATGTGTGTACACAAACGTCTCACTGAGGTCGATCAGACATTAAATTATTTTAGCATAAAGTTTCTTTTTTTAAATGACAAATAAGCAGAAAAGTAAGCCCATGTAGCCTTCCTGTTACTCATCAGCTTCTCCATCTAAGCCAGGGATGTCAAACATAAGGCCGGGGAGCCAGACTGTGATACGTGCAAGACTCCAATGCGGTCCACTGATTGACTTTGGAAAATACAAAGAAGAACATTGATTTTGGACTTTTAATTTTATTTTCATACATTTTACAGCTTTTCCCATAATAAAGACTTTCCACATGTCCATTCATGCTACACCAAAGCAATTAAATAATAGTAATGCAATTAACAGAACAATTAAATGACATTAAAGTTCAAGTTTTTTAAACATCCAAGTTTTTTAGTTTTTTTACAATGGGTCCACAATAAAAAAAATAAATAAGAATAATAATAAAATGACATTTTTACATATTTATTTGTTACAAATGAAGCCCATTTTCATGTAAAAAACAAAAACAAAAAAACCTGAGATGTACAGTTGAAATGGCACTTCTTTTTCTTATATTCAGATATCTCAGGGATGAAATGTGTAGTTAAACTTCTTTATTCTGACAGGAATGGGAATTTATCCATCCATCGATTTTCTTCCACTTATCTGGGACCAGGTTGCGGGGGCAGCAGCCTAAGCAGAGAGCCTAACACCGAGGCGTTCCCAGGTCAGCTGAGGGATATAAAAAGGGGGATTTAACTGGATGGAAATCCAATGGAGTTTTATGTGGCCCATGATCTAAAAAGAGTTTACCATCTGTGATCTAAACCATTACTATTTTCAACGGACATGCAGCAGACAAATCTGGAGCAATTATGTGATGTTATCATGACACTCTGTGACCAAATCTGTGCCATGAACTCAGACAGTTCTGAAAGCAAAAGACCCAACCAAGGACTAGTAAGGTTCAATCACCCACCACCACCAATCAATCATTGTTATGTTGTAAATGTATCAAATGCAGGACACAAGATGCAGGTATGTCTAAACAAACAAACAAAAAAAACAAGCTCTTATTTTTTTAATAGTCAAAAATTAAAATATCCACAAAAAAATCCAAAAAATAAATTAAAAGTCACTGAACACCAGGGAGAGAAAGAAAAAGCAGGAATGGACTACATCAATATAGGCGAAGCTAATCAAAGTGGAGAAATTGGGTATAACGAAGGGAAAAGGACAAAAACAGGAAGTAAAAAAAAGACACACAGGTAAATGTGACTGCCAAAATTAAAGAGGGAGTGACCAGAACTGAAAAGGAGAGGAAGACATGGACTATGAAACACAGCAAAAAGGGAAATAATGAGAAACACAAAGAGGAAAATCAATAAAATATGGAGAAGAATCCAAAACTTAAATACTTAAAAGCAACGCAAACATCATTCTGACATCAATTCCACTGACGCAAGAAGCTTTTCGATGATACTCTCTTCCACAACAGAGTTTCTCTCAGGGAAAGCTTCATCTGCCATCCTTCTTCAGTGAGGAACTGCTGAGGATTCGTTCCTCAAAGGAATTTGAGCAGCATATTCCTTTAATAGTAATGTTATCAATCTCAGCAATTATTTACATCCTACGAGTCCCATTGCACCACATGCCTTGGATTTGGACATAGACGGAAGGTTAGAAGGTGAAAAAACTAATCAGAAATCCTCCTTCGGAGGAAATAAATAAGCACAAAAGTCTCATGTGACCTCCAGCTGTAGTGAGGCAGAGAGACAAACACCATAGCTGATTCATTTCCTCTGGGCTGGAGGGAAAATGTGTCAAAATGGCATATGTTCTAATTTCAGTAGATCAGAAATCATTTAGACAAAGATCAAATCTGCAGAAATTCCAAGGCAGCTTTCTGCCCTCAAACCATCTTTTTGAGTTTGTCTTCTCAGGACTCCTCGCTTGCTACCTGTCACCTGCAACAACGGCTTTTAATCATCTGCTTTCAACCTCGGAGCTCACATCAAAAAAGGTTCTTAAATATTCCACATACAGCGCTCATTAGAAATTTACAACATGGATCAACATACTGTTCATAATGCATCCACAAACCGCTTCACAGTCTTGATTTCTTTCTCAGTTCACTTTATTTTTGCTAGCAGGTGTAAAAAAAAAAATCCACTCATTAGATTTGGTTTATTTTCATTTAAATAAAGCTGTTATCTGAGCTTAAGGGCACATTTTACTAAATATCACTTGTATCAGCTATTACTGTTTAGAAAATCCTTTGGGTGAATTAAAGCTGCTGATAGAGAGCAGCACCGTCACTGTATCACCTTAAATTTCCCAACAAGGACATTTTATCTACTTTAGTCTTTTGCAATCAAGTCATTTAGGGCTAAATTTGATTGTTCATTGGCTGATAGTCAACAGCAGAATTGTCATGCAAGTGTTTTGTGCAGTTACCAGCACGTTTTTATTACTTTTGCCATGGAAAGTGATCACAGTAGCCTATTAAACACAGCTCAGGATACAATCTGAAAAGTAAAGTAGTACAAATTAAAGCAAATCATGAATCATTCCTCTGGTGGCTTTAATCAAAGATCCAGTCAAACGTCAGTTAAACCCTACAGGTGTATTTTACTCTCAAACTTTAATCCTTCTTTATGTTTTTCTTTTCTTGGAGGCTAGTTTAATGTTGAGGATTATGGTAACACAAAGTCTTTTGTTTAAACCCTACACAGATACCAACACAGACGCTAAACGTTATTTCGAGTTATCTGTAAAACTGAAGTAAATGATTTAAAAATAGTTTTTTTCTAACCATTTGATGCACTGACCTCTGTTTCACTGCTATATGCTTCAGACTTTCTCTTTTTGACTTCTTGTTTAAGAAATCATGGACCTGCACAGCAATCCTGATATTAGAGATAAACAAGTCTGCTACAATATTCTGCTCTGAATTACAAACAGCAACTTGTCTCAACTTCATGGCAACCTGTCCCACAGTATAGATGTGGAAGTCATGGATCTGGCTCTCCAGCTTCCCGTAGCTGCCTTGATCTATGTAACTTCTCAGAGGTTCAACTCGGAGACCTGCTGTGAGCCTGAGATGAGACTAACACCTTCTCCCCTTGACTTTCAAGGGCCAGCAAGAGCACATGCTGCTCAGGACCTGGGCAACTATCATGGGATGAGCAGGTAGCCCTGCACTTCACAAAAAACAAGAACCCTCCCCGGACGCCTCCACCAGCTTCTTCAGGTTCTTTTGTGTTTTCACATCGGACCCCACGCGGTGTAGCTCCACATCCCCAGTCCAGGGATTTGAACCTGACTCTCTTTACTCAGCTGGGGGCAACGTAGGAGACCTCACAGGGGAAATCTGAATGAGGTTCACCTTGGGACCTCCTGATCAATGTTCAGCTGATGTTCACATGGAAACTTTCTTTACTTTGGCCTTCAAAGTTTTTGTTTAAACATCATCTTCAGCTTCTGCTGCTTCTACTTTTTCGATATGTCCATTGTGATTGGCTCAGCCCTCCTTACCCCCCCTCACCCACCCTCAACCCCAACTATCAGCTGCATAAGCAACTTATGTGCAAAGTTACAAAACATTAGAGCTTCATTAACAGCTTGGTCCAATGCACCAACAAGATCCACGTCATGTTTCCTGTTTTATTTTGACAGCAGCTGTTTTCTGTGCCTTGTTTCAAGGTTAACTTCCCCCTCCGACTCATTAGGTGCATTGCCTTCAGCTGTGTCCTCACCTGTTACTCTCCCCTCGTTGTCTTGCATGTATTTATTTTCTCACTCACCCATTGTCCCCCATGCTTGTCTGTTTCCTTGCACCGCATTCCCTGAGTTTTCCACCATTCCTACCATTTCCTGCCCTGTTTATGTTTTTCTCCTGTAAATTATCAACACTAAACCTGCATTTCCTGGTTTCCTTAGTCTTGCATTTTGATCCCCATTCCTTCTGCCTCGACAATCAGCATCAGCCTTTTCCCACCGTACCACTGAATCCACAGATTCCATTGCAGTTTGTCATTTCTCAACTTCATAATGTCACTGGCTACATGAAGGAAGCAGCTGCTACGCAGAAGATTCATGTGGTAATAAATGATTCCTGTGGTTGGTCTAAATAATTCATCTTAATATTTTCTTGAGTACTTATCTCATACAAAGTTGCCAATTACTTCACTCCTCCTAATTTATCTTACTTGAGTTCTTTATTCTGGTGAAGCCAGAAAACACTTTGACGTTGAGCGATGATGCAAATTTTTCCATCAGTACTAAAAGGCTTTCAGAATGAAATGCCAAAAATCTAATTTGTTTGCAACTTTAGAGTCTACTTATAGGCCTTTTTGAAAACAGGAAATAAATCTCATTCTTTGAGTTTCTTTTAAAAAATAATTCAAAATTGAGATTAAATCCTGCACTGTTGTTTTTATCTCTACCAAGGATTAAACTAATGTCATGTTTTTGGTGACATTAAATGATTCAGTCCAGGAAGAATTAGTGAAATAAAGAGAGATTCCTTTTGCCTCTTTTAGCTCATTATTTTGGTTCCCGAAGTGTTTTAGCACCTTGTAACTGCTTTCATCAATCCCATTTTATGCAGTAGGACCAGACAGCTGTTTGCAGGGTACAAGCTCTGATAATCCCATTGTATGCTACCTCCAGAGCACCAAACAGTAGAGCCAACTGTATTTAAAATGTTTAAATGAATGCTAAACATGGAAATCTGCTGTGTTCATTACCCACTGTAGATTTCCTGCATGCTACAGTCACAGTCAACGCCATGAGTGCCTTTCCCAGTGCTGACATGTACCCACTCTGAGGCCTGGATCGATCTTTTTGCCTGCAGCTTTTAGTCGTCATTCATCCAGCATTACTCACTGCCAAGCTTGTCTTGTAGTGACCGTGCAGAGTGCATATTAACCATGTCATTTACCAGCTGTACCCATGTCACAGATTCCGTCAGTATGACAAAAGTTGGGGCTTAAAATAGCAAGTAGTCTTCTCAGAAAATCCAATCTAAATTTAAGCCTTGTTCAATCATACATAAGCCAAATTTCAAAGGAAGGCAGCTGAATAATGGAACAAAGTGGAGATTTCCCCATGCAGCTGTTGTGTTTTACATGGTCTGTTAGAAGCTACAGTACCTTCACTCTAAAACAGTCTCATAAAACTGGCAGCATGTCAATAAATGTAAGTCTGTGTCTCAGGCGAGTTTGTCAGTTCAAACACACATGTTGCAGCTCAGAACCTTTAAATTAACTCTACAGAAAGGCAAGCAGAATGTTTTTTAATCACCTTTTTGGTGGATTTTGGTTTCAGACCTGGTGATATACACCCAGACATCCTTTTCAAAATAAAAAGTCAGTAAAGTTCAGTTTAAAGAAATCCTGTTTTCTCATCTGCAAATGTATCTCCAAGCAAAAAGAGCATGTATGAAGTGTTAAAATTAAATTAAATTAAAAATGCTGCCTCTGTGTCATTTTATATTAATGACATGAGAGGAAGGAGTTAGCATCTTTAGTCAAATTAAATAAACATCAAACGAGCAACGGGCAGTTCTGACAAACCTGATTAGACCATCTGTATTTTAATATCTGCTTACACTTTTTTAAACCATTTCAGGTCATAATAGCAGGTTCTGTTCTCCACAGTAACTGTGTTGGTGCTGGTGAATGGCCCTGGAGGACAAGCCTGAGGAAGATGAAGCAAGGATGAGGGGCATAACGGTTGGAGGCAGTCGGTGGTGCTCTCTGGCAGGATTAACTGAACTGTGTCTGCTCTGGAGGAAGTACCCCCCCAGGCCACGATTACTGTGCCAGGCAAGTATTCCTGTTTTAAGGGAGCTGTTAAAGATTAATAATAATGGATGTGGTGATGGACGATGTGGTTGACAGTGGAAAAGAGACCACCCTGTTTGATGTTCGAAAAGAGTTATGGCTCCTTATCCATCGCTCTAATATGTCCAGAAGATCCAGCAACGCCATCTTTGACTCCAAGTTCACCCAAAAATCAAGCCTTGTTAAAAGAACCTGTCTCTCTGTCAGTACACTCAGGTTAACCTTGGAATCTCCAGCATACATGTAATGCATGCAAGTAATTTTACATATTCTTATTTAATTCAGTTTTATTTATATAGCACAAAATCACAACAACAGTTGCCTTACGGTGCTTTATATTGTGAGGTAGAGACCCTACAATAATACAAAGAAAACAGAGAAAACCACAACAACCATGTGACCCCATACGAGCAAGCACTTTGGAGACAGCAGGGAGGAAAAACTCCCTTTTAACGGAAGAAACCTCCAGCAGAACGAAGCTCAGGGAGGGGCGGGGCCATCTGCCGCAACGAGAGGAAGAAGAGAGAACAAAGACACGCTCATCAGTGTTGTTCTTCTTTGCTTCTTTGTAAGTTTTCATTAATCAGCTTTTATGTTGCACATAGCTATATATACATATATATATTTTTAAAAAAATAGGGTAATTTCATGATTAACTGTTTATTGGTAGGATTTTGTTGTTTTGCACTCTCCTCTCCCTCTGCTGTCCTCTCTGATTAGACTGAGCAGCTCATCCTCTCTCTTTCGTTTTCTTTTCTCTGGCTCCTGCTGACTTTCATCTTCCGCCTCTTCCTTATTATCCTTCTCTGGTTCACCCACTGCTGAACTTGGCCCTGGAGTCTCCTCACGGATGGAGGCAATTAGGACAGGAGGCCTGGTGGACGGCCTTTGTCCCAACACTTCATCCATGAAGCCAAACCAGGCCGAGCAGCAGCAGTGTGCTTCCCCCTCACACCCTCGGCTCAATCCAGATAGACGTAACCCTAAAGGCTGAGGAAACTGAAAACGGCAGTTGACAAACGGAGCAAAAAAGAGCATTTTATAATAGCTTAGGAATTAATTACTTTATTTTAAATAAAGACTCATAATATTTGAAAACAAATGCAAACTTTGTATTTTTTTAAATTTTCCCTTTTTTTTTTGGCAAGGAGTTGATTTTCCCCTTCAGACTCATCTTCTCCACAAATGTTCTGATCACAGGCAGACAACATCTTAACTATGTTAACACCTGGAGTAACATGGAATACCTGGAGAGCAGGACACACAGCATCCAAAGAAACGTTTATTTCAGAGCCATATTTAGGATAAAAAAAAAATAAAGATTAAATTTGCTGACAGGACTAATGGAAAGAACAGTGGACTCTATCTACCCGCCCTGTCACTGGCCATCATTGGCTCTATAACAGAGAGATTTCTGCTGTAAATTCAACCTACGGTGGCTAAAGTCTTGGACCCTGTGAAGAACTCGTCATTCTCTTTTCAGCTAAATGAAATTGGAAGACCAACATGTTAATCACAGTAGGTAAAGAAAAAAACACATTTAGGTGGAAAAACACTTTTATACAAATGTTAAGAGCTTAAAAGCACTAGAGCTTCTAAGCTTTTAACATTTGCACAGCTAGCTTTTGAAACTCACAATTGACTTACATTTAAAAGCCTAATCCTCTAACGCATTTTTTGGAAGAAAGAAATAGCCCATCGGGTGGTTCAGCACAGTGAAACTTAGGGTAGGGGGGTCTTTAAAGGGGACCAATGTGACCTTTGAATCACATTTTTGGGCTGAGTCTTCAAATTGGGACAGTCGCCTCGCTGTGACGTAATCGGACTCTAAATGCAGCCTTTGGAGAATGTGGCCACTGAATTGGGACACAGCTAGTGAAGTGTGCATTTAGTCTTATAGATAAATGGTAATATAGGAAGAGTGCACACACTGTTCTGTGGTAAACACCCCTACACACACGTACACACAAACAATTTGCAGTACGACGTATCTCTGGTTCTCCGGCTGGCAGCCTGACAGCAGCATCTGCATGAATCTGAGTTGATGACACTCTGCTCTGAACTGTCACTGGAGCAGATGGTTTATCAATTCATCGTAAAAAAGAGGGGAAAATAGAGTGCCGGGCTTCAGAAAAGCAAACAAACAAACCAACCAACCAGTGAACGATCAAAGTGACGCTAGCCTCCGGATCCCTTTGCTCTTCTCAAAAATGCATGAAAGGAAGATAGTGTTGTTGAATTTTATACAGTCAGCAGTCTGGGAATTTCACTTGGGAAGGAAACCATGTGTAGTGGGCAAATGTTTTATTCTCTTTCAGACTGATGGTGGGAATATTGCAGTTCCAGCTATCTAGAGACACTCACTTTAGCTTCTTTTTCTTCTTCTGCGTAGTGTCAGAGAGTGCATTAATGGAGCAACTGCTGAACAATAAAAGTCATGTTGACAAAGCTGGGAATTTAAAAGGATAAAACAACCGCTCTTTGTGATGTAAAAAAAAAAAGAATCCAACTTAATAAGAAGTGTTTATAAGCAGGTTTGCTCAGCCGTCTTCATCTCCTCAGGTGGTTGGCTTTCTCTGACTGGATCGATGTTCAAAGGCCTAAATGCAAGTGACAGCACCACTTCATTCGTCTGGCATGAATCTCGTGGCGGAACCAAAATGATAAATTCATTTCACTTCAGTTTGCACCCATGTGAGGAGTTTACAATCAGTCCGACCTAATGCGATATGTCTTGCAGATTTTCATGGCAAATTGAGTTTTCCACATCCCGCCAAAGTGAGTGCATGAAGACGAGAACGGACAAGCCGGCATCAAAAATAATCTCTCAGATTTCATATTTCACCCAGTGAATTTCAGAGCTCTTTGAAAGGTCTGAGTTTATCAGTCAGGTACTAACAAGCGTGGCTAAAGTCCTTCTTAAAGGTCATCCATCCACTGAGAGGTGAGGACGCTCTGAATAATTCATCTTCACTGTTATCCTTTGGAAATTGAGAGCAGGAAATCAATTACACATGCATGGCACCACGCTCCATATTTACCGCCTCAGTGTCTTAGGCAACATTTACTTTCTAATTAGAAGATAATCAACAAGTATAATGGATTTTACAAGGTAGAGGAGTGTAGTGCAGCGAGAACTGGAGTTTAGTTTGTCAAGATTAATTATTTCCAGCTGTTGAAGATACTTTTGATACAGCACAGCAGTGCTTTATTACAGTCCCAGCAATGTTGGCAACAAGGTCAAAGTCAGTTAACGTGTCTCCCTTTCTACGTGGCACAGTTAAAACGGCAACAAACTGAGCTTTTCTTTCAGCCTTACAGAGAGACGGGGAGAGGTGTGTGAGGTCTCAAATGGCAGAGCATTTACTCACCTGGATTTGAACGTTTTTTCAGTCAGCGCACGGGTTTTTGTACGTCCAAGCTGAGAGCAATTTTTACCTTTTATTCTCACAAAACCCTGTCTCCTGGAAAAAGTGAAAAAGAGTTTATATGGAAACAAATTATTTCCTCGCTTTAATAGCTGGCTGATTTACATTCACAGATTTGTTCTAAAGAAATGCTTCATTCATAAACAGTACTGGAAACCTCAGGAGGTGGCTGGGGTAGATGGTGGGTGTACAAAACACACAAACCAAAGCAAAACAAACAGATACAGCCCACTAACTTTATTGATTGGGAGCTAATTTACATCATCAAAGTGCATCTCTGTGTGTTTCTGGCTGTTACGCATTGAGAAAAAAACAAGAAAGAAAACACTAAACCATGATAGTGGAGCATTTACACACCTGAGTTGTTCAAAGTCAGATAATAATGAAACAATTGGGTTGGCAAAGAAAACATAAGCACAGAGATAGGCAGAATGGGGACTCAATATATAAGTAATAAGTAACTCAATAAATAAAAAAGTCTGTATTATTGGGTATTAATACCCTTTATGTGAAACTTTTGAGATCAAACAAAGAGCATGGGGAATCACAAAAACAGCAAATCACAGACCGTACTACAAGGAGAACAGACAAACGATAAGGACAAAGAGGAAGGCAGGACTATTTATACACACTGGGAACAATAAACATTAGTAGACCAAGTGAAATACATGCAGGTGAAAAAAAACTGACCTTCAAAGTAAAACAGGAAATAAAAGAGACAAGAATAATCATTCCATTGGGTGGAACAGGCACTAACAGAAAGATGAGACACAGAAGAACAGAGAAACAAAACCCTGAGGGAAATAAAACTTTAACTTTTAATAAAAATCAGAACATGAATCAAAGGAACCAGAACTCATCACTAGACAACACAAAGGGCAAAATAAGGAAACTGATTTCTTATTCTTTTTACTTATTTGTCGCACTTTAACATTTCAGATCATCAAACAAATTAATATTCGATACAGAAAACCTCAGTAAATATAAAATGCTGTTTGTTAAATACATTTTCCATTTATAAAGAAAAAAAGCTATCCTAACCTGAATTGAATTGAATTGATATACCTTTATTAGTCCCACAAGGGGAAATTTCATAAGGCTGCCAACCTATTGCACGCAATGGCGGCGCCATCTTACCCTCCGACCATACATACATTACACAAAACATCACATGGGGAAGACAGGTCAGAGAGGTATAACAATGGAAAAGCACAACATGAGGAAAGATGAGGAGAAAAAATAACTCCCTCCAGACTGAGCTCCAACAGGGAGATCAGTTTGAGAACAGAAAAAAACACCTCTGCACATGAAAAAACTCTTAATACACCAAAGAAACA
>NW_005187496.1:1746296-1756811 GCF_000239375.1 Pundamilia nyererei
ACCTGTTGAATCAAGATCCCAAGAAGGAGCACACTATTCCACAATCTACAGAAATATTTTAAAACAATGATTTAAAATAATTTCATCAGGCTGGCTTCTCTTAGTCTGGAAAAGGTTAAAAATCCATTTCTACTCCTTTGGGACTCCAGCAAACCCCAGTGAGAGCCACAAATTGGAAAAAAAAACACAGTGGTGCACCTTTCCAGGAGTGGCCAGCCTGCAAAATTACTCCAACAGCGCATCAGGGACTCATTCAGGAGGTCACAAAAGCACTAAGAGAATGCGCAAAAATAGCATCTATGGGAGAGTTCCAAGGAGAAAACCACAAACCGACCAAAAGGAACATAAAGGTCATCTCACATTTGCCAAAAAATCATCTGAATGATCCCCAACGCCTTTGGAAAATATTCTGCTGACTGACGAGGCAAAAGCTGAACTCTTTGGAAAGTTTGAGTCCTGTTACATCTGGTATAAAATTAACAAAGCATTTTATAAAAAAGAACATCACAGCAGCAGTCAAACATGGTGGTGGTAGTGTGATGCTCTGCGGCCATTCGTTACTTCTGCTCTCTACCAGAAATAAAAGGAGTGGCCCAGTCAACGTATTGACTTTAATCAGATTAAGATGCTTTGGCGTGACCTCAAACAGGCTGTTCGTGCTCAAAAAACCTCCAGTGTGGCTGAATTAAACCAATTTAGCAAAGAAGAGTGGACCAGTATTCCCCCACAGTAATGTGAAAGACTCATTGTCAGTTATCATAATCACTTAACTGCAGTTCTTGCTGCCAAGGGTGCCATATCCAGTTATTAGGTTTAGAAGGCAATGACTTTTTCACATAGTAGGTTTGAATGTATTTTTTCCCATAATAAATTAAATCATTATTGAAAAACAGAATCTTTTTACTCAGGTTGAAACTGTGAAGACATAGGTATTGTACAATAACAATAAAGGGCTATGCTATTCTATTCTGCTCTAATATTAAAATTAGTTGTATTATATTAAATATGTAAATGTGACAAACATTGTTGAGGTTTTTCACTACTAAAAAGAGCAAAATCAGAATCATCAGGATCAGAATACTTTATTGATCCCTAGGGGAAATTATTTTTCGGCACAGTGCTCCATTATAAACAAACATTAACAGAGACAGACAATACACTAACTAAGAATAGCACAATATTATTATATAAAAATGAAGTGAACAAACATCATATTTCTCTATCATAATCTCTTTGTAGGAACGTTTGCAGTGTAATGCTTCATTGCTTTCCCTCCATGTTAATATCGGCACTGTAAACACTGGATATTCTTTGAGCGCGGGTTCTGTTTGCTATTAAAATCCTACTTTTCTTTGCTTCATCGTATGGCTATTTGCAGCTGAAGTGACCCATTTTCCTCCCAGCGATCATTTAAATTCTTTAAATTTTAATCCAATCTGCCTCTAATTTCAGAGACACATGACAAATCACCTACTAGTCTTGCCATATAGGCGTCACTACATCCACTTGAGATGTATGAAAACCAGCTTTTTGAAAACGTAGCTGCTCCATAGCAACCAGGCAGCCCCAGCAGAGCCAATCACATTCCAGCAATCATCTTTTGGCCTTTGTGGGAGGCATTTTAAAGAGCCTGTTGTCACAGTGGAAGGAGAGGGATAATGGTGAGAGAGCACTCCAGTGTGGCCTATGGCAAATGAAGCAGTGATGTGCAGAGGAGTGGGAGCTCCCCGGTTACCTTGGGGTGTCCTTGAAAAAACACTGTGGATGTCATTTTCTGCCCACGTAACATCGGTTCCTTTTAGCCTTGTTTCTTTGAGACACACTCTGAGAAAAAGGAGTAAAAATACATAATGTCAGCCTAGTTACTATAGTAATACTATTATTACTATTATACTGTCCACTTTCTCAAACTTACATCTACAAACCTTCTGAATGAAATTACAACCAAAGACTTGGATTACAGTAACCATACTTGAAAAGGATTACTCCCTCCCATCTTCCACCCCCTACACCCTTCAGTAGCCCCTCACTATCTGAAATGAGCCGTTATGGTTTTCTTTAAAGCCCCTTCCTGAAAACCCACTTTTTATGATTGGCTCCCCCTCGCATTGGATTCCACAAGTAGAATCCAGTTCTTGTGAGAACAACTATAGATATTCTAAGACAGGAGTGTCAAACTCCAATCCTTCCTGCTGCAACACACCTGAATAAAATTAGTAGGTCATTAGCAAGACGTATGTATGTATGCTGGATGCAGAGGTGGCAACCCCTAACCTTGCGCAAGTAAATTTAAATAAATGTAAGTTTTTGGAAAAATGTACTTCGAAAAGTACTTTTATTGCACCATGTTGATTCACTCATGAGCTGCTGTAACACGAAATCAAATGGCTGAATCGCCACCTCAGCATGGAGTCAAGTTCTATAGAGTCTTGCTAATGAATTACTAATTTTATCCAGATGTTTTGCAGCAGGCACACATGTAAAAGCATCAGGACACCGGCCCTCGAGGACTGGAGTTCGACACCTGTGTTCTAAGAAAAGATTCAAAGATGAATCCATTAGAAGTTTACAGGCAAATAACAGCAAAGATAGATGTATAGCTTCCATCCTTTTGACTGGTGATAAGCTTTTATTTTTGCTATGACCAATAAAATAAAGTTCATTTATATAGCAATTAAAATAACTGCTAGAAAGTAGCGAGACTAGTCACTATAAGGTTTTGGCCCCTAATGCTCTTGCAGAAGATCCAAGCACAAATGGCAAACTTGCAGAAGTACATCTATGTAGCTTTGTCTTTTACCATTAGTTAGTCATTAACCCCTTAGCAGTCCTACAAATTTACAATTAGTCCCCTAAACCATCCAATGTACCGTGGGCGGTACGTCCGACTGCTAACAGGTTAATTAACTTCACACTGAGCTCTGTTGATAACATTCCTCTGATAAGTGTCATGAACACACGTTTACAGGCTTTTTGCTGTTATTAAAGTAAACTGCATGCACTGTTTTCTCGTGCTTCCTCTCTAGGAGTACATTTAACTGTCTTTGCAGCTAAAAGAGCACTTTCAACCTCCAGAACTACATTTTCAAGCCTCAGCAGGTGATTGGCTATGCTGTGACTAAATCCGCAATTCTTGTTTTGATGACCATTAACAGATTATTGTTCTTTACATAGACTTCTTCAAGATGCCAGGGTTCTACCTGATACTTAGGTAACAGGTATTCGTCATAAACTGTAACTCCTTAATGGATTGGATTTATATAGCGCTTTTCAAGGCACCCAAAGCGCTTTACAATACCACTATTCATTCAGTCTCACATTCATACACTGGTGGAGGCAGCTACAGTTGTAGCCACAGCCACTGGGGCAGACTGACAGAAGCGAGGCTGCCATATCGCACCATCGGCCCCTCTGGCCAACACCAATAGGCAAGTAGGGTAAAGTGTCTTGCCCAAGGACACAACGACCAGGACAGAGAGCCCAGGGATCGAACCGGCGACCTTCCGGTTACAGATGCGATTCCCAACCCCCTGAGCCACGGTCGCCCACATTTGATATACACTGTAAGCAAACTGTCCAGGTAAATGTTCGTGAAACATTTTTAATGAACCTTAAAGGTGTTAAGGTTTTTAGAAGACTAAAGCAGATGGAGATGAAACGATGTTTAATGTAACAATAAAGAGCTGGTGGCACAGTGGGGGGTCATGGTTTTTAGAGATCAGGGCAGGTATCCAGAACAAGGTGGGAACAGGTGGGAACACAGTGGGAGATTTCTAGGAAGAGAAGAACAGAGTTCAAACTGCAAAATATCAAAAGCACGAGCAGCCGAGTTCCTTCTTTACTGTTCTTAGTGAGTCAAGCGACACTACCACATAGAGCAGAGTATGATGTTCACCTGCAGAGGAGTGGATGATGATGATGAACAAATGTGCCAAGATGGGAACCACCAGAGGTGCCACACCCCCAGTGAAACACAAAAATAGATTACAGGTCGGCACAGAAGGACGGGAGAGAGACTAACAAAAAGAATTAGGAACATTTCAGAGCAACATTAGACAACTAGAAAAAATGTAAAACATTTCTTCCAATATGAAGAAAATGAGATGGAAAAGGGAGCAGAGTGGGACTTAATGCAATAACAAGAGTTAAGGTGAACACAATGTAAAAGTAGCATTAGGTAAATTAGCACTGTACAGTACAATTACATGTGCCTTCAGCGCATATAACTTTATTGAAATGAATCATGGCATTGGTGCAATATTTTATTTTACTGCAGGACAAACTGTGCATTCTCAGGTGTTTGTTCATTATTAAATGATAATATAACACTGTAAGATATCCCTGTTTGTTCTGTAGCTATAGCTAAATTCATTTATCTTCTTATCACTTTTACTTCAGCTGCCTGTATCAGGAACATGATGTCTTTTATAAGATAACAAAATGAGGAATACATCACTGCGATTTGTTTTGTTTCAGTGGATTATTTTATTCATTTGCTTTCTTTTGTAATTTATCACTTGTAGGGTACACTGTCACATAGAAATTTCACATTCTTTTCCATGCTAGCTGGCTTTTATCCATGTGTTTAATTGCTTTATAACCACTGAGAGCTGAACAACTCCCCCTTCCAGGGATTAATTTTACATTCCCACCATTTCAGCACCTCTCCCCTTGTTCTCCTCTTCTTGATCCCACTTGGTCTGACAGCTTGCCTGATGAAGTTAACCTGAGAATCTAGGTAATAAATCACATCACCTTGGTTGTCCAGTTGATAACGGTTCATACTCAGCAATTATCTGCTGAATCAGACTGGTCAGTGGTAAAGTCCAGGGAGCCATAAATCTGCAGCACCTTCTGATCCCTCAGATATAACCAAAGAAAATGAGTGCAGGTAGGAAGAGAGGAGAAGTTAGAGAGAACATGAGATGTTAGCGAAAACAGTACAGGAAATAAAAAAGATCATTTTGCATCATTAGCCAGAGCAGGAGCTACGTTTCCAAATTGATGACCTCCAGCGGAACGTCTTCAGGTAAAACCTTAATTGAAACCAATTCCAGTAAGTTGCCGCTTGCTGCAGAAAATTGGTCTCATTTAGAAGCAAGTTGTTAACTGGGATAAAAATTATTGTTTTCCTCTTCAAGACAAGTTGCTGCTGGGGTAAAATAATAGATCACGAGGCAAAAATGTCACAGTTTCCTTTTAACAGTGCAAAAAACAGGCAAAACAGTTCATTAAATCACAGTAACGGGTCAGCCTCATACCGCAGCTCTTCCATTAACCCCATGTCTGACTCATAACCTTTATTTGAATTGCAGCTCACGGTGCACCTTATAGCCGAGTGCTTGTGGTCCAGTACCGATAAACTGGAGTTGTTTTCGTGACAAAGCACTCCTGGGCCCACCTCCTGTATTTCACCACTGCATGGTTCAGCGGTGCAGTTAGAGGTGATAAATGATTTATTTTCTTCAGCGTTCACCACAGTTGCTCAACTTTACCCGAGCTGTTTCCACTCATAACACTGTATGATTTATGTGGGAACATTTGATTCTCTAACTTTGGGGTTTCTTTAATGCTCTGCCGTGTGGCCTGGAGTGGCTGGCACGATATAAATCTGCAAAATCAGCTTCAAAACACAAAGCTGCTGCAAAGGCGCCGTTCCTCATGAATAAAACAGCTCTTCTCCAGAGGTCAAGTGCTGATTTCTGATGGACAATCAGAATGATCAGCGGGATCATTAAAGTATAAGTTCACAAAGGAGATATGTCGGGTCACCAAGTTCAGAATGGGAAAAATGTACGGCTGCTGTGGCCAATTTGCCGCTAACTGCGCAGAAAAGAACTGGTGTCGTTGTCTCGCACAACCTTAGCTGGAGATGCACTGTTATTACAGTGTTATTGCTCTACAGCAAAGACCATTTTTGAAGATGCTGTTAAACCAGGAAGAAATCAATTAAGTAAAATAAGATGTACTCGAAGTTTTCTTTTCAAATTGTATGAGCAGAACCACAATCAGAAAAATATCTTTTGTCAATACGGTGTAGTTACAGGCATATATTTGTCAAAGAATTGACCGTTAACTTCAAATGGTTATAGAGTTGGCTGAAAAGACACCATTCTTTGACTCAACTGACAAAGAATTTGAGCTGCAGCGAGAACATTGTTGGAAAATAATCAATCACCCCAACACATAATGGCGCCTTTATGGCGATGCAGTCAATTGTGCACAGAAATAAGGTGTGAGCAAAGAATGAGTGCAGGAGGGAGGTTCAGACTACGTTTTGTCTGTCGCCTTGTCAAACACGCACCATCACTCTATGATGATGGGGTGATGCGTCTCGATTTCCGCTTTTATAAAGTAACGAGATTTAAAAGGGAGCGTGATCAAATAGGGTTAGCTTTAAGCACACAAACCATCTGACTCAGTTTAAAATGCATGGGCTTAAAATAAATGCTGTTCACATTTTGCCTGTCCTTTCATTTTAAAATGTCTTAAACATTTACAGGTGTATATAAAGATGATGAATAACCTGATGTTCAACCACCCTCTCCTCCTCCAGGGAGGAAAGGGTGTCAAGGTGTCAATATATATGTCATCTGACCTCCTCGGTTGTCATCGGCTTCAATGTAAACACGTCACCAGGGACACTTGCTAAAATATCTCCTGGTACTCTGCTTCTTCCATTGGCTGCAGTCTTAAGTCATCTGACTCCATCTCACGCTATCCATAGCATTCTCTTGTGTCTCACCAACCCTCTGTATGTCCGCCTTCACTACATCCATGAACCTGTTCTGAGGCCTTCCTCTTATCCTAACACTAACACAGTGTGCCCAGTGTGTTAGCCCTTTCTCTCTCACTGCCTCTGAGCATGCCTTCCCCCTCTGCTCTTTTCCGTCTTTGCCCAACAGTAGTTCAGTTTCCACCACCACGCTGCTGATCAACAATACCCGTTATGGTCATTGTTAACCCAGGCTTTGACCAGTCTGGTATGGGAATCTCATTCTTTATGATCCACATATCTGATTTGTCAAAGATTTTATGTCGAGGTCAAAGGAGCTTGCAAAGAAAAGTGTCTGGACTTCTTTAAGTTGCTTGAAGACGTTTCACCTCTCATCCGAGAAGCTTCTTCAGTTCTAAGGTCAAATGGTGGAGAGTCCCAGATATAAACCTAGTGGGAGTGACCCCCCACAGAGGGACAAAAGGACCCCCTGATGATCCTCTAATCACCTGAGCCAAGGTGTGAAATTGGGTGCGGGCCCCTGGATGACTGAGAACCTTCACAGACATTTTATGTCGAGCTTTCATTATAAGCCTTGAGGTGACTGTTGCTTTGATTTGGTGCTATATGAAAAAAAATTGGGTTGGACCAGCACTAGAACAATGAGTTGTGCCCCCAGTGACTGGGTTCCCTAGTACAATGGTGCAGGGTCATACCAAACAATATAAACACACAGGTGAATAACCCAAAGAACAATCCAAAAGGCATACACATGGAGCACAAATAGAAACTTATAGAGACAACCTGAAAATGTACAGTATCTCTTAAAGAAATACTGTACAGATGAAGAGATTAAGAAATATAAAGTATATCTCAAATCAGAGAGAGGTGTTGTGGTATCTCTGAAGTTTATCTGAACTGCAAAGTCTAGACTTGGTTCACTCTGGATTGAGAAAAACCTCTTGTAATTGGATGAATATTGAAGATCTAATGGCAAATCTTTGACTAGTGAGCTGAGAATTATCATGCACTGGTTTCCATGTTTTGTAAACCCACGATGTTCCAGTTCTGGTGTCTGCATGGTGTTCCAGTCTGGAATCTATTAAACAGTTTTTCAGCTGAGATACGACAGCAGTTACCTCATTGTGCTTCCTCTGCATGTCAGAAACCCTCAAATCCAGACGGGACATCCTGACACAAGCCTTGTTTCCATGCTCTTGGATACTGGTTCATACAAATAGATCCTCTCTGATGATGCAGCGCTGGCTCCTCGTGACATTTTTAGCTGTTTGTCTTTTGCCCAAATTCCTCAAATCTTCTTGTTGTTGTCAGCTTCAATGTCCTCTTTGGCGGGACGAGGGACCGGTTGCTCTTCTCATTATGCTTGACCTCCTCCATGTTTGTCTGCATCTGCCCTCGCATCCTGCCCTCTTCTGTCTGTCACACAGCATAATCATATTCACACAGTGGAAATCACGTTACATATTAGCTGCCACTGTGGAAGGGTTCAGGGCAGCTGCCGGACAAGCCTAATGAATGGCTAACCATCAAAATGACAGCAATAATGGCATGAAAGGAGTTGCTACCCAAAATATCCCCAGCTCTCCTCCACCTGTCCTCCTCCTTCTACTGCTCCTCTGGGTGGTAGGTAACACACTCATTTGTCATACGGTTACCTTCAACTGAAATCCAAAATCGTCTCTCTGTCACTACAGGGTTGTTTCAGAAGCCTTTTTAGATTAATTGTCTGCTGCTAATTATCGTATATTTATGGTAAAAGACTTTTTTGTTTGTTTGCTTTGCTTGTAATTACTCTGTTCCCACTTTATCCAAATAGGTTTGCGACATGCATCCGCAAATGCCAAATATATTATGGCTCCAGCTTCTTAATGTGAGAATTTTTCTTTTTAACAGTTCAAATTATTTTAATTTATTTTGACATTTTGGTCTGTTACTGGGGCTAAACGAGCATCACTTTGGGTTCTGGAAAAGTTGTTGATTTAATTTTGCAAACCAAGATCTTATAGGACTTCTCAGATGAGTGGGAGCTGGCCACAGGAAGTGACTGCATGAAGCTTTAATGTTGTTCTCCCTCCCTCCATCCATTTTCTTCCACTATCCCAGTTGTAATGGCAGGAGTAATAGGAGGGCAATGCACCTTGGACAAGTCCCAAGCTTGTCGCAGGGCTAGCATAACAAGCAAGGCACTATAGAATCAGAGTACTCTGAGAGAACCGTGCAGTTATTGTTGAATGCATTAATTAAAACTAAACCTTTTCAGACAGATATCAGAAAAATGTTTCTTAATGCTAAGCGGAGTATTGAAGCCTCACTGGAAAATGTAATCAGTACCAGGTAGGAACAAGTAGGAAGGATTTTTATACAAATGTAAAATTACTGAAGTTATTCTCTACTCAAAGTGACCACTGATGTCACCATGACATCCATACATTTTTTTTCTTTTTGAATCCATGAGAAGAAAAGTAATCCTACACATTAGCCGTGACTCATGTGGTAATAAGACCTTGTCCAAGTGAAGAGCCTTTTATTGAATTATTATGGGAATTCATATAAATAGTACTGATTAAAACAGCTCTTTCCAATGCATTTGTAAATACTGTGTTTCATATAACAGCTCCTAAACCGTGAACATGAATGGCTGCTGGACTTGGACTAAGTGTTTTGTCTTGAAAAGTAACGATCTGTGCAGCAGAGGAAGTAATATGCCTTTAAATGTCATATCCAGAAGGGTTGCTTTAGCCACAATCACAAAGGCCTACAAAAGACAACTGCCTGGCAGCCACTGGATGCTAGAAAAAAACCACTTGTACTCGCTGACCAGTTGGTTGGTTTGCTGAAGGCTGTTGGCTTTTGAATTGCCCTGGTCACCTGTCGCTGTAATGGAAGACACCTACTTGCTGTAAACACACACCAAGTGTTTGCTAAGTCATAGCAAAACAATGGAGAGAGCAATGCAAGTAAAAGTTGCATCTTTTGAAACATGTTTCATCAGCATGCACACCTTGTGATGGTTGACGTGCTTCTTTTGAGTTTCACTACAGCTCGGTGGTTAGTTAGTGCAGATAGTTCACCACCTGTCACGCAAACTACAGTAGAACATGATAATCTGCTAGCAACCAGAGCAATCACAGGGAGGTTTTCAGCGCACCACCCTCTTTGCAACTATTTCACTCATCAACAGCCAGCTTAGCCCGCTTACCGCATCCTATATCAGTTGCACGGAAGTAGCTGTCTACGTAAGTAATCTGGGCGCTACAGCTTTGAGCAGCTGTGCGCGCTCCTGCGGGCGGCAATTGCTTTCTGCCCGACGATCACTTTTTGGTACAACTCCTGGAGCTAAGGGGGCAAAACAATCAAATGAGTGCTGCTGTTTGACTGAGGAAGAACAAAGTAGTCGTGGTGAGCCAATCACGTGACCACTTTAAGATGACAAAGCAACAAGGTGACATATACCCATTTTTAAATTGTGTTGATAGACCACGTAACAGCAGAGTCATGATAAACAATATATACGCCTGTTTTTTCTTCAATAGTTTCGCCACATTTACTGTCTAAGGACAGCGCTAGCAAGCACTCTCTGCTTATGACCAAAAAATTAAAAAAAAAACGCAACAAAAAACAGCCCATTCGTGTTGGTGGGAAAATGCACCATGTCAACCAATCAAAAACTGATATGGCAACATGACATTCGGTTGTTCAGGAAGAGGGGGACGTTTTAGTGAGAGAGAGAGAGAGAGAGAGAGAGAGAGAGAGAGAGAGAGAGAGAGAGAGAGAGAGAG
>NW_005187496.1:1757427-1799199 GCF_000239375.1 Pundamilia nyererei
GAAATGTAGAGTTCAAATCAAAAGTGGTTAAAATGGCCAATTATACCCTGGACCGCAGAGGGTTAAACATTTTTTTTTTAAAGTAACGCTATAGTTATTTTTCAAGTAATTAATTACTTTTAGAATCTGGTAACTCAGTTTCTAACTCAGTTACTTTTTTGAAGAAGTAACTAGTAACTATAATTAATTACTTTTTCAAAGTAACTTGCCCAACACTGTCCCCAGGGGTCAGGGAATACAGATTTTTTTTCCAGTCGACGGGGGTCACCAAGTGGCGTTCTGTTTGCTTTTGTTATTTTTAAAAAATGAATAAAAGCCTGTGTTGTTTTGTGTGTTAGTCGCTACAGGGTTAAAGAAGCTAAAACTGGTTGGTTGCATGCTGACTGCCTTCCGTCAGTGTCATAAACTCTGATGACCCAATCAGAGTTTGACCCTTTGCTGAAAAAAGGTCACTTCTTAGCGAAATATGTCGTATCTGTTTGGACAAATAGCCAATGATCATTTATTGCGTTTTTGGTCATAGCCTCACCAGAAATTTCTAAGTGTCAAGTCAGGTGATAAATCACTCCATATTGATGGCTCAAGCAGCCTTTAAATACACATATTAGTGGAAACCAAAGTGTCACTACGGTGCGGATCAATTAAGTCAAAGGGTCTATGGCGAGTGCTGAGCTGATGAGCAGAGGGAGGTTAGGAGTCTGATGGGGTCAATGTGATAACTAAAGCAAAGCTCACATCACCCAGACGATCCAAAGCCAAGTGAATATTCATTAAATCCTGCACAATAAGGGAGAATTTAATCTGCCAATTTAATTATGAAGCCGGCGCATAGGAAGGCTTTGGTCTAGATTCTGTTTCCCCGGGAGATTTGCCCTCTATCCCTGACTCCCACAATGAGAAGGAAACAGAAGAAGAAAGAGCAGCCATTTGACCAGCAATGAAGGGAGACCTGGCCCTTAATGCAGCTGCACATACCAGAGGAGGAATAATGAGTGAAGGATGAGAAGAGAAAGAATGCAACTACACGGCAGTGTGGCCATTACTTCTCTGCGTGGCCTATTATGCTGACAAACAAGCAATATCTCCATAGCACAAATTAGGACACCAGAGGAAAACACGAAGTTACCGAGGATGGAAATTATATTCCTGAGAAGGATTCAGCATCAGTAATAGCTTTAAAATAGACTCTTCGCAATATGGTTTCCCAGCTCCTCTTGGCTTCTTGCTTTCTAATGTGAAGTGAATGATTCTACAGGGTGGGCCATTTATATGGATACACCGTAATAACATGGGAATGGTTGGTGATATTAAAGTCCTGTGCTGCACATCTCGTATCTTCACACCATAGGCATTTGCCTTCAGATGACCCCAAAGATAAAAGTCTAAGGGGGTCAGATCGGGAGACCTTGGGGGCCATTCAACTGGCCCATGGCGACCAATCCATTTTCCAGGAAACTGTTCATCTAGGAATGCTCGGACCTGGCACCCATAATGTGGTGGTGCACCATCTTGCTGGAAAAACTCAGGGAACGTGCCAGCTTCAGTGCATAAAGAGGGAAACACATCATCATGTAGCAATTTCAAATATCCAGTGGCCTTGAGGTTTCCATTGATGAAGAATGGACCCACTATCGTTATACCCCATATACCACACCAAACCATCACTTTTGTTGTTCCAACAGTCTTGGAGGGATCCATCCAATGTGGGTTAGTGTCAGACCAATAGCGGTGGTTTTGTTTGTTAACTTCACCACTCACATAAAAGTTTGCCTCATCACTGAACAAAATCTTTTGCGTGAACTGAGGGTCCTGTTCCAATTTTTGTTTTGCCCATTCTGCAAATTCTGCGCCGATCTGGGTCATCCTCGTTGAGATGCTGCAGTAGCTGGAGTTTGTAAGGGTGCCATTTGTGAGTAGCTAATATCCGCCGAAGGGATGTTCGACTAATGCCACTCTCCAGTGACATGCGGCGAGTGCTATGCTGTGGGCTCTTGCTGAATGAAGCTAGGACAGCCACTGATGTTTCTTCATTAGTGACAGTTTTCTTGCGTCCACATTTTGGCAAATCCTACACTGAACCAGTTTCACGAAACTTAGCAAGCAGTTTGCTAACTGTAGCATGGGAGATGGGTGGTCTCGTAGGGAAATGACCCGGTTACTGCGTTCACCAGATATCAACACAATTTCGATCCACTCCTCACGTGTTAATCTCTTTGACATGTCAATGGCTGTGAACAAAGAGAAACTTGTAAATAACTCATGAAAGAATAAAGTTACGTTGAAACCAAGCACACCATTGTTTTTCTTGTGACATTACCAATAAGTCTGATGTGTCACATGACCCTCTTCCTATTGAAAAAACAAAAGTTGTATCCAAGATGGCCGACTTCTAAATGGCCACCATGGTCACCACCCATCTTGAGGAGTTTGCCCCCTCACATATACTAATGTGCCACAAACAGGACTTTAATATCACCAACCATTCCCATGTTATTACGCTGTATCCATATAAATGGCCCACCCTGTAGAATAAGAAGCGAGGCTGAATAAAGACAGACAAGAGGGGCTGAATACCAAGTTGTCTCTGATTTGACAATATGCAAGTAAAAAAAGCAGACAAATTTCACCCACTGCTGTCTGCCTTTATATATTTTCTGCAGATAAAACCAATGGAAGCAGCAATGCATGGAAAAAAATGTTTTTGTTCACAAGACAAGTTGATTGTTATGGGAAGAAACCAATAAAACGGTTCAGAGTGCAGCAAGAGTGGGTTGAATGTTGGTAACAAAACTGGATGGAAACAATCTCAGAGCATGAGGTGAATAAGCATGAGAGGGGGACAAGAAGACCAAGAACAATCATTTGTATTGTGTGAATATTGTTTTCATTCCTCCCGACATGAGGGGGATGCCGCACCCTGTACTGTAACCAGGGCTGGACTGGGACAAAAAATCGGCCCGGGCATTTTGACCAGAGACCGGCCCACCAAAAATGTGACGTCATTCAGGGGTAAAACCGCAAAGGATTCTGGGAACTTGTGGCAAGAGGTACTAGCGCATGCGGGCTTTCAATTGAACTCGGTTACACAGCGATAAAAAGAAACACAAAAAATGGCAAGAAGCTGTTGTATTATTAACTGCAATAGCCGGTGTTGTGCCAAAAAGTGATTGTCTGCCAAAAACTGATTTCCGGTATGTGCCAAAAACTGATTGCTCGTATTTAAATTGCTATAAGTAACTTGTTGGGCTATAATATGTGAAACATATGTCAAATGCATCCCTCATGAATGACATAAAGTCATCTCTCCATCTCCATCTCTCTCTGCTGCTCTTCTGTCTCCTCTGTCACAGACTTCTCCACTTTTGATGATAAATCAGCCTGGTGCAACATGTAAGGATTGGCACAATTTGTTAAGATTTTGAGGAGTTTGAGAAACTAACCTTAAGCATAAAATAAAATTTACTATCAGTAACTTAATAGCACCCACCCAGCAGTATATAAACTCCGTCATGCTAGCTAGTACGCAGTACCAGTTATTCTAAGCGCCTGTAAAAAGTCAGCACAACGAAAATAAACTCCACCTAAACTTGGTTTATATCTGACACAGAGAGACAGCAGGTCATAACTTCTTACCTGAAGTTCAGTTCCTCTGCCACTATGACCGGCGGCCGCCTCGGGTCTCTCCTCCTCTTGCCTCCCCTTTCCCTTATCCACCTGCTGGCCTCCACCACTTGCTGATGTTGCTAAATCTGTGGAAGCTATGCCATAGCTACCGCCAAACAATTCAGTTATTTTTACACATTTGACAGCGTCTGCCTGAAGGGCTTGTTTCTTTTTGGCCCTAATTTTTTCTGCACCTCCTTTCCTTTTTTTGTTCTCCATTTTCTTTAGTTCGTCTATGAGATTGCTAAACAAGGGGGAGGGTGCATCTGACCTCCTCGGCTGTAATTGGTCCAGCCCAGAGTCGATCATGACCAATTGGCCAATCCAACACCTTTCATTAGTTATACCCTTCCAAAAAAAAAAAAAATCGATCGGCCCATAAAAACAAAAAATCGCCAGCAGCCCACCGGGCAAATGCCCGGTATGCCCGATGGCCGGTCCAGCTATCACTGTAACACTGAACAGCTAATGCCTGTGTTCTCCCAAAGGCGAGAGACTTTCAATGTTACACTAATACAAATCTCTATAAACATAGCTCTGCATATGAATATTCAGAATCTGCAGACAAGGGAGATGATTATTGGTCCCTGAAGCTTCTGGTTTACGTTAATCTTTAAGTGCTTTTGTCCAATCATGTTTGAGCAGGTTTTGATTACTTGCAAATTAATGAGGAGTAAAGGAGGCAACACACTGATGCATGGCTGCCATCTAATGACAGTTTAGCTTGATTTTTACATTGATCTGCTTTGGTAAAGAATAGAAGAGAAAACAGTGACGCAACAGGAAGTCCCTGCTTTTTGGAGAGCCCTGTAGTTATATGCAAGTTATTTATGCTATCATGCTAACATTTGATCCCGCTAATGCTGCTACCAAAGACTAATCTCACTTGTCCTGTGATATGATGATGATTACTAACACGTTTCCCCCCTTTTTGCCGTCAGGATTGCTTCAAGTCTTCATCAAACAGATTCAATAACATGAAGGAAACATTGCTCAGAGCCTTTGGTTCATGTTGATATGATAGCATCACACATTTGCTGCAGATTTGTCAGCTACACATCCACAATCTAATTTCCCATTCCACCACATCCCAAAGGTGCTCTACTGGATTAAGCTCTGGTGACTGTGGAAGCCGTTTGAGGACAGTGAACTCATTGTAATGTTCAATAAACCAGTTTGAGATGAGCTTTGTGATGTGGCGCGTCATTCTGCCTGAAGCGGCCCTTGGTAGATGGGTACACTGCAGTTGGAAAGGGATGGACAGGTTATGGGGTTTAAATGATGCTCAGCTGGCATTATGAAGCCCAAAATGTGCGAGAAGATATCCCTCACACAATTATACAACCACCAGCGTTACTTTTTATTGATAATCCATATAATAAACAGGGCTTATCTGGCAACCACGTCACATTCAAAGTCACTAAAGTCACCTTTTTCCCCACAATCTGATGCTTCGTTTGAACTTCGGCAAGACTTCTTGATGGTATCCTCTTTGCATGCCTAAATGAATAAACATACTGAGTTGCTGCCATGTGACTGGCTGATTAGATATTTGCATTAATGAGCACCTGAACAGATATAACTCACAAAGGTCTGTGAGTGTGCACTGTAAAATAGGACATTTTTGGAGACCAGTTTTGATCCAGTGTGTGATGAATACAATTAGAAATATTTTAAGACATGAGTACCTCTTAATTAATTGAATTATGGTGAATTAAATTGGCCAATCGGCCAGTGGTGTTTTCCACTAAAATTAAATTAATAGTTTAACTTTCTGTGGTTGTGGTCATTGTTTTCATTTTGCCTTCATTTTAAATCTGATTTACAGATCAGTTTATCTTTTTTTCAGCACATAAAACCTATGCAGTTGGGCTGCCCGAGGCATCAGCTAACAAACAAATGATTTGAGTCCTTTCCCAGTTGTTCAAGACTGAAGAAAATCCCTACTGTTAAACAATAAACAGCTTTATCTGCCAGTGGGCAAGTCAATACAAAGCCTTGTGCGCAGCCAATCATTGTTCAAAATGACAGTAGTGTCTTTTAATTCGTAGCAGCTACCCCAATGTTTCAGAAGGCTGTATGTTGGAAAAATCTGTCATCCATTCTTTTTCACTAATCCGGAGTTGGGTCATGGTGGTAGCGGGCTAAGCACTGTATTCCAGGCATCCTTCTCCTGAGCAGTGCTTTCCAAGTCCTCTCACAGGATCCCAAGATCATCCCAGACGAAAAGAGACATATAATCCCTCCAGCGACTTCAGGGTCTACCGGATCGTCTGCTCCCAACTGGGGATGCCCAGAAAACCTCCAAAGGAAGGCAACTGGGAAACATGATCAAAACCAGTGCTTTCAGTGCCAATGTCAAAATTATACCTATTTGATAGACTAGTGAAGCCTGTTTTACCGTGTTAGGTTTAACTTGAATTATAATCTGAAGGAAAGTTCTTTTACAACTACACAGCCACCTAACCACAGTTTTTTTCCTCTCTCTTTCTGTTTATCTGAAAAGTGTCTGTCATATTGAGCCTCCAGTGCACATCCAGGCTTCCTGTGCTTTGAGACTGTTCTGTGATTACACTGGACAAGCAATACTCAGCGTGTGCAGCACCGTTGATTGCAAGAGGAGAGCAGAGGAGATTTGCAGCAGAAGTGATTTACTTCAGTTGTATGTCTCTGGATTTATCTGGCCCTTCACTGCCTTACTATGATCTGTATGTGCGCCCTGGGGCTGTATATAAAACACGTGGTTTTATATTGGATCTCACCTTTATTTAACCAAGAATCCCTTAAGATTGAAAAATCCTCTTTTAAAGTTAGACCCGGCCAAGAACGCAATCTATACATGCCATCGTATACAGGACAACCCTGTGAGGAGAAAAAGATAGTTTAGCCATAGTTGGATAATATTTAAACAACTCAAGTGAAATAAACATGTTCTAAACAAAAATCCATGCTATGATAGACAACGTTTGTCAAAGTCAGGTCTACATGGAGAATAATAGACTCATTAGTCATGTAACCCAAAAACATACAGTTTATATTCCAGTCATATCATCTTTTAGCACAGAACATAGTCATGCATTCAGGAGGTTGGGGTGGATGGAAGGGTCAGAACATCAAATTTAGCATAAAAGATTATTGAAAACTTTAAATGTAGCTGTCAACATGACTTCTTTAAAGAAATGCCCATAACTGCTGAGGACTCTGTATACCGCCCCAACTTCAACAGATGAAAATAATTCTGCCAGAATGCTAAATAAGAGAGGACCGATGGAGCTAAACAGTAGCATGAGAAAGTAACCATTTGTATTTGTGTTTGACAATTTGTCTTCTCTTTAATATGTTCTGATGTAGGAAAAAACAAGTTAAAAGAGGAAACTTATAAACAAAGTAATTATGGAGATTTTTAAGGATCTTTTCAGCAGATGGTCATCTTTTCCAACTCTTGCAACAATCTCTGTCTGTGCTGCTGCTCTGATTTATCATAGAAATGCTGGTAGTGAGCGGCCTGCTCCCACACTCTCTAAACTGGCTAAAGTAAGCGCTCCTGGCTGGAAAGCGTAGGAGATACACAACAAATCAAAATGACACCAAAACACACTGAACAAACACAGTTTTGATGTCACTTTAAGCAAGGTACAGTTAATTTTTACTTGAATTATTACACAGAACTAAGCAATACATTATATTGCCAAAAGTATTCAACACATATGAACATGAGTGACAAGTTTAAAACCCTATGGATTGGTAGTGCACAGGGTTTAAAGCAATGCCAGCCCACCATTTGCACTATAACAGCTTCAACTCTTCTGGGAAGGTCTTCCACAAGGTTTAGGAGTGTTTGGGGGAATCTTTAACCATTCCTTCAAAAGTGCATTTTTGAAGTCAGACACTGATGTTGGATGATGACTCACAGTCTCCACTCTAATTCATCTCAAAGTTAGGTTTCCATGCCAAAATCATGTTGGAACTGGAAGGGCCATCCCCAAACTGTTCCCGAAAAGTTGGGAGGATGAAATTACCCAAAATGTCTTAATATGCTGAAGCATTAAGAGTTCCTTTGACTGAAACTAAGGGGCCAATTTGAACTTCTGAAAAACAACCCCCTCCACCAAACTTTACACTTGGCACAGTGCCGTCAGAGAAGTAGCATTCTCCTGGCATCCCTCCTCCTCATCTATCAGATTGACAGATGGAAAAGTATGACTCGTTATTCCAGAACACATCTGCACTGCCCTAGTCCGATGGAGGCATGTTTAACATCACTGCATCCTACATTATGTATGTGCTTGGTGATGTAAGGCTTGGATGCAGCTGTTCAGCTTTGGAAACCCACTCCATGAAGTTCTCTTTGCACTGTTTTTGATCTGAAGGCCACATGAAGTTTGGAGCTTTGTAGTGATTGATTGCAGAAAATTGGCGACCTCTGTGCGCTATATGCTTCAGCATCCACTGACCCTGCTCCATGACTTTAAATGTCCTACCAATTTGTGGCTGAGTTGTTGCCATTCCCAGTTGGTTCCACTTTTAACAACTGGAATTGTTGCTGGAAATTCTCCCTTCCTGGAATTCACCGACCTCCTGAGAGCGACCCATTCTTTCACAAATGTTTGTAGGAGCAGTCTGAATACCTAGGTGCTTGATTTTATACACCTGTGCCTATGAAGTGATTGGAACACCTGAATTCAATGATTTGGATGGGTGAGCTATTACTTTTGGAGATATAGTGTATATCACAAAGGTTAATCAGGTATTTTACTTCAAACACCAGCCCCAAAATACTCTGTGGATCCATATTCTCTGATGTTAATATTTGCTGCCTTCTTTTCTTTTTTTCAGTCTTAAGTCTAATAAAAATGTAGTGTGATAAACTTAAAATAAGCTGAGATCTTGTTATATGTATTTTCTGACTATGTGAGTGATTAACTGATAAAATAAATGGAGGCATTAATTAAAATGATCATTAGTTGAACCCATAGAAACCAGAGTGACCATTTTAAAAGCAATATCAGAAGTTTGGCTAAAAACAGATTTTGTCTTTGCAGTTTTTACAAAGAGCATCATTCAGCATCAGAGAAATTACGTCTGTTTTGGAGACAGGTAAGAATGAATGTGTGAACTCGCCTCCGTTTCATTGAAAAGATGAGGACTGTCACAATAAATCATTGAATCTGTCATCTGTCTGAGAGCCTTGAGGCTTTGAGAGATGCAGAGTGCATCTATTTCATCTCATTTTAAGTCGTTACTGATCATAAGCAGGCCAGCCAAGTAGCTAACGAGAATAAAAGGAGTTCACATCCCAAGGCGCTAATGCTTCAAACTCCGAGCAAATGAGCATGAAACTGCATCAGTGGTATTGTGCATCTGAGCTCTCAGCTCTTGTTATATTTGCAAGGGAAGATGTTTTTTGTTGCCGTGGAAGATTTCGACAAACCTCCAGTCCGATCTGCTGCTGTGACATCAAATTTAAAGATCTTATCCAGGGTTACTCATGCAGGAGTATAAATAGAGTGACTGCAAGCTATGTAGGCCTACTGCAGGAGAATTAATGTCCCTGCTTGGACAAGTCCGGGTCCCCCAGGTCTCCCTCCACAGCAGAAAAGAGCAGAAATAATTCATAAAAGAAACTATGAGATCTATACTTGTTAGGATTTCACGCTGGTAGAATCCAGATTAGAGAAAGTAACAGGATAGCACTGCTGCGTCTGCTGGCCATCTTAGGGGGAGATTACGCAGGTGAATCTCTTCCCATTGTTATTTTCCCTCAATTTTAACAGCAAGAGTCGGATTTTGTTGCCAGCAGCTGAAAAACAACTTGCCTTGGGAAACTCGCATCAGACAGCAGAGAGGATGGAGAGTCAGTCCACAGTCCTTTTCTGGTTTTTATTGTGCTTCTGCTGTTTTGTGTGATGTATCGCTTCGGGGACAGTGAGGGTATTGCTGCACCGAGAAGAAGAAAAACAACAACAAATAGGAGTGTAGCAATATTAAGGGTCTATGATTCGATTTGGATTGTGAGGCAATGAGGCAGAACAATCATATTTACTCTGCAGGCTGTGAAGGAAGGAAACAGAGGATTTTAATTAAATGCAGTGAAAACATTCTTTATACCCTCTGGCCAGGAAAGAACAAACATTTGGAGAACTGAGAAAACAACCAACCTATGGAATTTCAGTATTCTGCACCCAGCCTGCTCCCTCCATCCATGAAGTTGAGCGAGCGACAGAGAGAGCAAAAGAGAGAGAGGGGCAGGTTTTTAATGTATTGCAAGACCCAGGTTCAAAGTTCAACTGTGTCTCTTAGAAACAACATTCATGGATTGTGAAACAGTTTCCCAGACTCCTCTGTGCCACCAACATTATTGCCAGCTGGCAACATTTTTTAATAACTGAAGCATTAATTTTACATGTGATGAAACAAAGCCATGGCATTTAAAAATTAAACATGATTCTCTATTTTCTGATCTGTTTTGCATATTGAGCTCCTGCTATATCCTGTGAATGGAAGGAATCAACTGAAGCCGTTAACAGAGAAACAGCTTTAAACAAGCACACCGTCAGAAGACCAAAATTAAATGCAAACACACAGACAAAGAAATATTTCTCTGTTGGCTTATTTGATGATCAGAGTCATAGTTAAAGGTTCGGAGGGCCTGAGGAATGTTTTGACATTTCAAAATGGGAGTAGCTGCCATAGAATGTACATAACCACTATAATCTCTCATTCCTCCCAGCATCCACTGCCCTCGCAAACAAGAGCTTAGCACTTTTGAAAAGGTCCGGCGCCACATCGTCGTGCACCTGCATGTTTGCCAGATTTGTATCATGACAAATTATTGTATTATCTTTTATTTTTTGATGCGTTTTATAATGCAAATGCAGCTACATATAGTACTGTTTGTCCAAGAGAAATTTCCTGTGTGAGACAATAAAGTTTATTCTTATCTTACCTTAAAAAAGCTGGACTCAGTTTCCTTAACTAGAAAGTGAAGCGCCTTAAACCTGCATTCTTTCAAATGACCAGCAGGTGGCACTTCCAGTGGTAACCAAAAGAGTTGCTGTTATATAGAAGTTTATGGGGAAACAACCCTCAGCACACTTTCTCAGTGACATTAGTAAACATTTTCCTGATTGGTTCATGTCTTACTGAATACAACATGATGTTCATTTCATAATTTATGACGCTCATCTACAGAGACAACAAGCTTGCAACTTCTCTCGGTTTTCTCATTCAGATGCGCCCAGTTCTTGTGATGTTTGCTTTCAAAGAGCTCCAGCAGTGATTGCAACAGCAACACTTTCAGCTCACCAACACGTCAAGGGGGCTACATCCATCTTTTATATGCAGTCTATGTGTAAACTTCACATGCTTTGCTGCACCCCACACGGACCATCCAGAAATCCGAACCACCATATGTCGCTGTGCAGCAGTAAAAGTTTTTGTAGCATGTAGTAAAATTTAAACCAAGGACACAGCATTGGATTTATGGACAGGCTGAGATTATATCACCACACTATTCAATGATAATAAGCCTCGACCAATTCATCACCACAGTCAGAAGCCCTTACCTCAGCTAAAGTCTGCTCCATTCATTCCGTCACAACAGAAACAGTCTCACAGCCACATTTTTTTCTTTCTTTCACTCCTGATCCTTTCTCGTGATAAATGAAAACGTCCCCGGTTCAGAAACAATTGGCTTCGCCGTAAATTTGTATGTCTGTTGGAAGCATTTGAATGGGTTCATTCATTTTTACTGTAAGCTGCTGTTTTGTATTCAGCAGACACGATTGTCAGGCTATGCTGTTTGTATCCACTTAACAAATGTGATCTAAATGCTGTTACTGGGGATTTGTCCTCCTGTCCGTGTAGTTCTGTCTATACTGAGCTCGGTGCCAGAAGTTCAGCTTCTTACACACAGGCACAGTTAAAGGTGACGGCTGGAAGAAGGACTTTAGAAAACAACCAAGCTGCAATATTTTCTCTGTCACCGTGCATTGTATTGCAGAACAATGTCTTGTACTGGTATACTGCAGCTCGTAGTGAGGACAAAGAGACCAATGACACTAAATATTTATCTGTAAAAAAATAAATAACACAATGAATTGAAGTATGAGAGCCAGCAGTTTGGAAAGGCTCACTGAGACCTTTGTGCAAAAACGAAATCAATAGAAATCTAAACCCAACTGAAACTAGCAAATACAAACCAGGTGCACAGGTGGCAGCTGTTGTCATATGTACTGCACCAAAAGGCACCACAAACAGAGTCCAGAGGTCCAGTTCAGTGATTTAAAGCAAGACAGGTGAAGTCGAGCAAACAGATCTCACCTACCGCTGCTTTTCAATCAAAGCAGCCAGACCCTGGAATATTTATTCACTGTGCAGTTATTATGAAGCGAGAAACTATCCATAGTGACCAGAAAGATTCTTGGTTGCCAAGCTGTAGCCATGGTTTGAATGATGAGCAGTTTTAACATGGGAGTCTGTGGGAACTGACTCACTTTTTTAAGCTGATGTAGCCACTGGAGGAACCGTGGGTTTCCATACTTACATGTTGACTTCAGGTTGTCATTTGATCATCGAGCAGATAAATAAAATCCTAGAATTTCATTCACCAAAGCTGAAGCACTCATTTCTGGGTAGTCTCTATGACACAGTAGCTCATATTCAAATATTTCCATTAAAAATGCACAAAAAAAAAGTTCAGTGACTCGTAGTAACTGAGGGGAGGCCCAGCCTAGACCGACTGGATACAACCAAACTGGCTGAGTCAGAACCAGTGTTGAGGTCGTTACACCAAGAATGTAATTTATTACACATTACTTGTTAATTTTCCTACAAGTAATTCAGTACGTTACATAATTGTCAGAAAAAGCAGCTTGTTGCACAACTAGTTACATCACTTTAACGTTACATGACCTGAAATGCACTGCTACATAATGACAAAAAGGTCTATCCTAATCAGGAAACACAAATTATCTTTCTTATAGAGTAACATATGAACATAAAACCAACAACAAGAACAAAACTGGGGCTTCAGTCCTGACTGCTCGATGCTTCTTTTGTTGAAGATCAGGCTCTGCTGGGCTGAAGCATACAGCTGACTCTGGGGTCTCGGCTAGCTTTGTGTTAGCACACTGTCTGTACAGATGCTTGCAAAAGGCAGATGTTCTGTCAACAATATGAAGCAGCTGTTTCTGTCCTGGATGCAGTTTGCACTTTAACTTTACGCTCTTGTTTTGTTGTAAAATTTAAAAAAAAAATGTTCGTTTCACCGCTCCTCAAAAGCTGTAAACATTTCCTCCTCCGGGCACACCAACCAAACTGTAGCACAGTGTTTGACATTATTGTAACTTTCGAATAATTCATGAATTTAGTACAGTAAGGTATTGCATTACTGTGTTAGTGAAAAATGTAATGTGATTAACATGGTCAGTAATCCAGAATAGTCACATCCCCGACTCCTGTATCCAGATGGATGAAAATTCACCTCCTGCAGAGTTAATGAAGGAGGAAAATGTTGAAACAAATAAAAACTTCAGTGTTCATTTTTCACCCCTTGGGTTTCTGGTCTAGCTTTTCTTTCTGTAGCTACAATTTACAGATGTCCCATAAACATTTCACATGCAGACAATCATTTTGGAAAGAGGACAGTTTTAAGCACACGTTCACTGAAAGCATTTATGAGGCTGTGCAGAACGGGCAGATTGAGGGTTGCAGTTTTCTCAAGAATCGTTAATCCCAAACAGCATGAGTCTGACTGAAGTTCTTTCCTCACTGACAAAAAATACATGAAACTACAAAAAAAGAGCTTGTCCTGCTAGCTGTGCGAGAATCGTTTTGTGTTTTAGAAAACATCAGACTGATTTAATGTTGCCAGAACATTTTGGTTGGCTCACATTTTCTTACACAGCCTCCAAAGCCCTGTTTGAGTTTGGTGTGGTGATGGAAAACGTTAGAGTAAGGCGACATAGATGATGCATTAATGTTAATGAATGTCCTTACAAAGATAACCAACTATGATTCCTACAAATAAAGTGATGAGAGCAGCATTTACTTTTTGGCCAAAATATGGAAATCGCTTCTCCAAACAACTTCAGACCTTTACTGATTTCTCCAGTTGATGATGCATCACTGCTTTTCTTTGTAGTCACGTTATTTCCACTGACTTTGTGCACCAATAAAGTCATTTCGCCCCCCTTTGTGGTCAACTTTATGGTTTTTTGCTCACTTTGTCCGTACTCCTGTCGTTCAGGAATCTTGGCCACGATACAAAACTTCCCTTTTAAGTGTGAATGTTATACAAAAATTTAAACCCTTTCATATTCCCGTTTTCATACTTATCATCTGAAAACTCTGGTATAGTAAATCCCTGTGGTAATCTCTTTTAGTCTGACAAAAGCACAGAACAGCACAGCTTTTATGCTGAAACAGTGTGTCCGATCAGATTTGCAAACACGCTCAAAAACAACTTCCCATTAAACTCTGCTGTTTGCACAGTTTGAGAAGAAGAAAAACAGGCATGCAGCTTAATATAAAAAACATATAAAGGTGTGAATGTTCACAATGTGCTCTTTACCGTCTTGTCAGTAGAAAAAGGGGGGCTGACATCAAGATGAGGTCTTAATTATCTCCAGACTTCTTAAATCAACCTTTCACTTATGTCGCTGTTTAAGAAGATAAAGCAAATCCGTCTCTGTCTGCCCACCTTCCCCGAGGGGGCTGCGTTTATCTCCTCACAGCATCTCCACACAGAAGCCACTGCAGAGTGTGATTATGCTTTTCTTCTCTGCACAGCTGGATTGAAATGTTGTCAGCCTTTTTCACCCGGCTTTACGGGCAATGGCAGAATTTGAGCAGCTCACTTCACTGCCGATTAGCATTTGTGAGAGAAAAGGGAAATTCTTGCATTCCTCTTTCTGGAGAGCTTATTACCCAAGGACACCCATTCGTGTTCATTCAGCAAAACCGAAAATTTCACAATCACAGCCCTCTTATTTTAAAAAGCGGGGGAAATCTTCTACCACCTCAGGATAACAAGGACACAGTACGACGAGGCGCAGATTTTCCTTCTCCTTATTACATGTGTGAGGTGACATCAAGAAGCGAGGGAAGCCTGCCTCTGAAGCACGAATGCAGCAGGACTGCACGCTGGCCTGCAGGGAAATCAAAGCTGCGGAGATGGACGTGGAAGCTGAAGGCTAGTGGGTTTGAAAATGAAGAGATGTGCGATGTGGGACCACTCGGGATAATTGGAGCTCCTTAACAACGTGCCGAAGGAAAGATGGAACAGGACCGGCAACATGGGGCTCCTCGTTCAATCTGCCTGGTCATAACTTTCAGTTTTATCCCAAAAAGATCTCATCTTTCATACAAATCACCTTCATAAAATTCCGGCTGTTGTTCTCCTCATCCTACCTGCAGCACCCTGCTGAGGTGAAATGTTTCTTTACATTTAAAAATTCTATCAGTATGCATTTAATTATAACATTGTCCGGTGCACGTTTGATAAATCTAGCATACAATTATGTGTTATTTTTGCATACAAATGACACTTAATGTGTGCACAGTGCAAGAAGATTTCCATGCACACATTAGCATGGAGGCCCTGTATCTTCTTTAAATGTTTGTCATAGCATCACACTGACAAACCACCTACAGATATCCAGCACATGAGGGTTGCTCCAAAGCACATCAGTCTCCATAGACGTCCATTAAAATGCATGTTTACAGCCTGTTTGTAGCCTCTATGGACAGTTTTCTCCTTCATTGCAGCTCCACAAGGGCTGATCTTTTATAACTCATCCTTCTTGGATGCTGGACTTAAGACCCTGGCACTTTGGCCAGAGCTGCCTGTAACTGGAATCAATCAGCTGCTGTCTGCTAGGAACTTACCTCCACTAACTTGAATCACAAAACAGAACCTCTCTGCAGTGTTTGTGCCTTTTGGGGCATTTTTAATGCAATTTCCTGACAAATAATATGGCTTCATGTGAGGTACCGCCAGTCTGAGAAGTGTGTGCTTCAGTTTTGGTGAGTGAAATTCGAGGATTTTAATCTAGTTTTTATTTTGTTGTGGCCCCGGGGCCTCTTGCGATGATGCTCTGTCTGTTCTGTGTTGCAGGAACTGCTATTTGGAGCTGAGTGCAGAGCATCTATTTAAACTACTCCTTCCTGTGGACCTGCAGCTGACACTTCCTGTGTCGCTGTCTGTGCCATTTCCACACACTTAGTTTTATATCTGACAGCACGGCCAAACTGGGCTTCACTCCACTAATGACTACTAACTCATGCACTTCATGTTTAGTCTCATTAAGTCAGTTCTGGCCAGTAAACCTACAAAGCAGTAAGGAGATAGTTTATTAGTCTGTCACAGTCCATACAGCCATAAACTGCAACCATACAAGTTAACAGAGTTTTCAAGCATTGGCTGAAAACATAGCACTCCACTGTTCATCCATATATGGGGTCGCTCTGTTTGTTACAATACTAAGGTTATCTCCTTTCTATAATTACACAAAGCCAAAACTAGAAAAAAAAAGCATCAAAAACTGAAGATTCAGAGCACTTTGAAGCTAAACTCTCAATCTGAAGACATTAAATCTTGAATGCAGGCTTGCTTGAACACACGTGCTTGAATGGCTGGATTAAAAAAACTTCAGCAGAAGTAAGCGAAGGTTAAAAAGGTGGTACAAGAGTACGGACCATTCACAGTTTAGAAAGAGTCAATAGGAGAAGGGGTCAATCAGTGGTCACTCGCCAGCAGTGCGTCACTACTAAAGTGTAAGAATGTGATACCCGTGTATGTGGTGCAAAGGGGAACAGATTTCAGGACTTTTTGTTCCCAGTTTAGCAGAAACACCTTCCATGCACAGCATTTCATCTCCCTCCACAAAGTGTGAAACTTTAAAGTGTTGTGTACTCGTGTACAGAGCGAGTACAAATAGCTCTTAATGACCTTTAGAAAGGAGCGCGGCTTTCTATCTCTCAAACTCCATTACTGTACTCTATCCGCCTCGACCGAGCTTCATTAAATGCTTCTGCGTAAGACATCTGATTACCTCCTGAGCCTCATTCCAGCACACGATGACCTGGTCCCACAAGCTTTCCTTCACAATAATACTGTATTGACTTTCAAGTAACTTAAAGAAATTACAAGGTCTTCTGTTGACTGCAACACATTTTTAACCCCCGATAGGCTCATAAAAGCCTTAAAAAAACAATTCAGAAACTGTCCAATTTACAAAAGGCTCTATAAAGTGCTAAAACTAACTCTCTGATTGCTATTGTGTGTGCATGTGTGGCGGCAGATGTCAAATTTTCCTGTTGTAGCAGAATTTGGTGCTTATAAAGCTGTTAAACATTTGTTCCCCCTGAGAGCTTATCTCTTTTTTATTTACTGTTTTTGCATGCAGGCAGATAACCAGAGGTTTTTAGGACATTTGGAGACCCGTGATCAATTTATGCCACCGTTTTTTTAAACAATTAACCTCACTAACATCCCACAAAATACTGCAAATAGTCACATTTTGTTGCATTTTCAATTTAAACTGCTGAACTCTTTACAGTTGTTGTCCAGTGACAAATCCCCTTTGGTCAGTCCAAGTAAGAGATGATTTGCACAAGTACGAATGGAAAACGAGAAACGTGAAGACTTAAAACTATTAACAAGCATGAAAACTGTAGTTTAAGATGCTTCATATCACCTGTGATGCACTTTTTTTTAGCAAGTGCGAACATCCCTATAAAGGCAGAAATTTCGTCAGTTAGCTGGTGTGGAACATTCAGGTGCGTTAGCACAGCACCACAATCTTACCAGAAGAAAAACAAGGAGCTACATCTGTGAATTTTGGAACAACACCTAAAAGTGGAGATGTTTGTCCGTAATCCACAGCACCACATATGAAGAAACTCAAACATGTCATATCAGCACAAACTTCACCGCGATGGTGGAGGAGCGATGATTCGAGTTTGTGTTGCGGCCACGACACCTGGGCACCTTTCAGTCATTGAGTTGACCTTGAACTTCTCTCTGCTGCATCGATCCTTTTATTGTTGCTACATGTTTGAATGAAATTAGAACAGGTCGGCATCAGCCGTGAACGAATTAGAAAGCTCTTCCATCCTGCAGCAATATTTGATGATGGGCCTCTTAAACTATAGTTTGAGCCTGATGGTCGAAATCATTTTGTCGCCCACTTCTTCACACCTATTATCCTGTTATTCCAAAAACAGCACGGCACTAATGACAGCTGTGTTTCCTGTAGTTGTGTCCAGAAATCCAAGATGCACAAAGAAGCAGCTTTTTTTAACTGTGTAAATGTGAATGGAACGAAGCCATCATCACTGTTTTTTAAATACATCCGTACTCTTCTTGCTACAAGTCATAATGTCTCCTGCAGAAAAGGACTCATTCTGAGATAATATGGTTTTGTTCTGCAGATGTGTTCCCTGTTTTCTCTCGACCGCTGCCAGCTGCTTCCTCAGAATGGACATCGTGACATCGTCTATGCTCAAAACACCTGGATGGAGAGCAGTGAATGGCTGTTTTGATTTGCAATTTGTTATTATTCTTCTCCTGTCTGATTTCAGTTCACAGACACACATCCACAATCCTCCAGATAATTGCTACAAGCCAGTGAGCAGTCGGGCACTGGCAGTCTCTTCATCCAACTGCAGCAACAAAATCCGTCCTGTTTTTTCTATAAGCAGTAGCCAAAGCCGCGTTTGAGTCTTTTCCTTGCAGAAGTGTTTTTATGCCACCAGGTATAACAATTTGGCTTTTAACTTCTTCATAAGCCAAACGGTTATAAAGAAGTGATGCTTCAGCCTTGCATGTGTATTTTCTCTAATTCTTTTGCAGAAAATAAACCACATTTCTTGTCTTGCTGGCCTTTGTTTTCTCTCCTTTCTTTGCTTAATAACCACGTGGCATTCTCAGCATTTTTCCCCTACCCTCATGGATATATGCCATAGATTAACCCCACTGCAGCGTGCTGTTTGTTTTTTGGAAATGTCCAGTGCAGACTTTGTGCATTTTTAGTGTCACCTGACCTCGTATTCACAGCAAAGAGTCTTCAGCTCTAAAGAGTGGAATTGTAGTGTTTTATGTGCATGTCACTAATTAGTAGGAATTTGTGCATTCTCTGCATTGCACTCATACTGCTGGCATTAGCTTATGATATAAGACTACAGCCATCCATATATCCTATGTCCTTATCCAGTTTAGGGTCATGGGGGCGCTGGAGCTTCTCACAGCTGCTGCAAAAGGCCTAAAATATAGAGACAAACAACCATCCACTCTCACATTCACACCAATGAGCAATTTAGAATTACCAGTTATCTCAGTATGCCTATCTGTGGACTGTGGGAGGAAGATACACATAACTCCACCCATTCCAGTCGATTCAAACCAATCGTCTGCTGCTGGATCGTCTTGGAGTGTGGTGTGAATCCCAATTACTGCACCACCATGCTGTCCGCATCCCTACACCTCATCCAGATGTGGTCACTTGTGGCTTTAAAAACCTTTGAAACCTGAAGTTGACGTTTCAAAATGAACATCATGGTGGCTGAAGCCATCTTTATGTCAATGTATGTTCATACTGTTGACGTCTGTGTGCATGTGGGCTCAGGCCATTGTCTACGTATATTATTCTTGTTACCACTTTAAGTAATTTTATTGTTAAATTTTATATTTTTATGGATGATGCACCAATCGGAGACCGCTTTCAATTTCGTTGTACCTGTGACAATAAAAATAAAGACATTCTATTCTATTCTATTCTATTCTATTCTATTCCATAATACTGGTTTATATTCAGATAATAATAAACAGAGACAGGGAGATAAAGTGACAAAGGTCCTGCGTTTGTCTTACACAAAAAGAACCCATGGCATTATTACGCTGAAAATTTAAACTGTTTTAGTAAACAAATGAGGTTTAAATAGCTGCTAAATGGGCCTAGTTCATTCACTTTACTAAATGGGATTAAATAGGATTTTATAAGCCACTATGAGGCCATTATAGATTTTCATTAAGTGATACAGGCGCATCATTAAAAAGGGAAAAGTTATTAGGGTTTCCTGCAAAAACGGAGACATGCTGTAGGAACGAGCCACTGCGGTCTGATTTGGGCTTAAATGACATTTTACAGCAGTTTTCACAGCAGTGGGGTCTGACTGATGCAGGAGAACATCGCAGACTGCCAGGTTTAGAATTAACATCAAAGCATTATAATCAATTTATTACTGATGGTCCAATAAATACAAAAAGAGAGAGATTATGACCTGAATATATGATCGCACAGCAAAAGTCAGCGGGCAGTGCAAACCACTAAAATAAAAAAATTAATGGGGGGTGTAAGTATGTGTGTTTCAGCAGCTAATGCCAGCGATATAATGACGGCTTATAATCTGTTAAATTATTCTTGTCCTGACTGAAGTGGCCTCTTGTCCTCCATCTGCATGACACGAGTGGTCTCTGATGATCATGTTAAAGAAGCTAAAGAGCATCATTAAATTAAAGCCTCGCCTGTTTGTTTTTTTTTGCATCATATAGGATAGCTAGCAGTTATCTCATCATACTTGAAAACATAAAGCAGCAACTCACCTTGCTGTCCCCTCTGCAGAGGTGTTAAGATGTTGTTATACGTTTTAATGACAAACGTCATCATTATTCCCCACAGACTGGACCATAAACTGTATCTTTATCAGTGACCGGGTCTCAAACACTAAGCTGAGTGATTTTTGAGGAGCATGTAATGTGTTTTAGTGCACAAACAAAGCATGAAAAATAAAGATCCCACATAATCCTCAATTTGATTGATATTGTGCTGAGAATTTCTGTGATTCACATTGAACGCAAGCCCTCATGGGACATCGTTTTGAGAAGTGATGAGTAATGCATGTCAAGCATATTTTGCTGTTTCACTTCAAGCTCCTTAATCCTCAACGAGTCTTTATCTGAATGTCAAAATAACAAACTAGAAAAATACAGTTCACCTTGTAAAAACAAACATTTTTAATGTCTCCTCGTTCTGCCTGCACCAGGAAGGTGAGATTTGTGAGCCGACTGCTTGTGAATATTACAGCGGCTGATTGTTTTCTCTGCTGGGAGAAGATCTTTATTCACATGCAGGACCAGGTGAGAGCCAGTGCTTTCCGAGCCTCCCGAGGTTTCTCCCTCAGACAGTCTGTTAATGCAGCGCAGCCATGCTGGGGTGGTGAGAGAGGCTAACCCAGGCAGAACTAGATGGAATATTAATGCTCTGCGTCGCACCACCTCTCCTTTACTTGCACAAAAGCTGCTCTGCCACTTCTGAAAAAGCCATTTTCACTGTATTCGCAACATTATCAAAGGTCTGGCTCGGATCTTTGATCATAATTTTGTAGTCTTTTTTATGAGAAGGTGGGTTGAGGCTTCGGGATTTGTTCCCTCAGGCTTTAGGCCTGATCTGTAGCGGTGGATAAAGGTATCTGAGCAGAGTGGATGAAGATGAAGATGTGAGATGGCAGCTGACGGACAGTTATGTAGAAATAGCTGGTCTAATCAGCAGGGATGGATCTTCCGCCTATAATTACCGACCTGTCTGTGCGTCTGAGATGTGCCGGCCTGGACTGTGACCTCCAATCTGAGAGGCTCCGCAAACTGGTGCCTCTTTTTTCTTCACAAGTCCCCTCAGATTACCTCACACTTTGATTCCTGCCAGACCAGAACGGGGCTGCTCTCTGAATCAGCAGCCAGGCATTAAATGTGAGGAGAGGCGAGCAGGCTGCATAATTGACTCTGGATTGAAGTGGAGGATTCAGGTGGGGAGGTGTATCTGATTGGTGGTGTCCCGCTCTGTTCAGATCTGTCTCTCCTCATTCCACACCAAATAAAGTATGACAAACACGAGTAGCACAGCTGTCTGTTTGTTAGATGTTATATTTTAATGACTTCCCCTCTCACACACGAGCCACGCACGATGCAGATCCAGGGATGATAGCGAGGCTTCTACTGTCTTTTATTAGCCTTAATTTCTCACAAGTAATAATAAAAATAATCCCTCAAGGGGCTCACAAATACCTGCAACCACCTGTGCACATGCAGGTTTCCAAGGTAAGAGTTAATTAGCCATAGCATATTATTTGCAGATGCTACAGGTTTGACTCAACCAATTATCAAGAAATATGTTTTCTAAATCACCTCAACTAGTTTGATGCCATCTTGCAGATTGAGATCCAGTTTTTCAAATATCTAGCTTTTTAGATACAAAATGTAACAAAGGTTAACCGAGTTTATCTTGCTGCGTGCTGAATAGAAGAAAAACTACACTCTTTACAACAGCAATGTCTCTCTAGGCTGAAGGAAAAAGTAATCAGTTCTTCTCACAGAGTTTATATCGTTGGTTTGTAAAGTCTTTTTTTTAGTTGTTTTTCTGTTTGTTTTAGCAAAATGCATCCATAGTTGTGTGTGTAATATTACAATGCTACAGAGGTTTCTCATGTGACATTATTCACACATTGCTTGAGGAAAAATGTTTATTCCCTGACTGGTTGGCAAATAGTGGCAATCGGATTCAATCGCAAAGTGTGTTTAGCACCAAATACGATTTTTTTGGTTCCCAGCTGTTTCTTTCTTTAACATGTACACTTTCTATATAGTCAAGTAAAGCTGAGGAACACGAGCCTAAGAATTTCATTACAGGTAAATGTTGCTACACTATTTATCTGTACATGACAATAAAACTTGAAATGTGTTTGTCTGCAAACATTTGCTAGCTACTAGCTGTGTAGTAGCAAAACTTGAGAACGTGTAACACAAACCAGATTCGGTGATTTTTCACCTTCAAAGTATAAGCTGTGCTTCAAACAGTCTCCATTTTGGTTTGTGTCACAAGTCAGCGTGTTCAATGTAAACCACAGTCAACCGGGCAATCTGTTAGCAATCTGTTAGCAATCTGTTAGCAATCTGTTAGCAATCTGTTAGCAATCTGTTAGCAATCTGTTAGCAACTAGGAACTTTTTTCTCCTCACCAACTGACAATGAAATACATGTTGTTCCCTAGCAACTAGTAGTTTCCACGGGTAACTGGCTGGTCTTTAGGTCTTATTCACTTAACCCTACGTTTTGACGATGATTGTCACACATCCAAAATGGCAGAAACATTAACATCATGTTATTATTGTGATTATTAAAACACCAATACTACATATTAATGCTAAGTAGTACACAAGTAAAGCGCTATAAATTCATTTACACATTTGTTGGATAGTCTGTTGGTCCAGTTAACTGCACAGGATGACCTGCATTTAAAATGCACAACAGCTAAAACACAGCACAGTGCTCTAGTTTAGTTACTCCAATTAGTGAAGGTGAGGTCTAGCAGACCAGCACCCACCTGTCACTCATTGTGGCTAATCACACATAACTTTAAGCCTTATTGCAATTTAAAAAGTTTATCTATTTTTCTTTTAAATGCATAACTCAGAAAAATCGGATATTGACATGCTTCCCTCTAATGCTATATTCAGACAGATGATTCAGACAAATGTTTAAAATGATTCATTCATTCAAGAGAACATGAAAAAATAAGAACTTCCAGGTTAAACTTCAGGGCTTCCGTTTAAAAGTTGCTGAAACTGTAAGAAAAAGAACTGTCCAAAGTCTCGATACATGTGAGACTCTGAATGAGCTTCCTATGGAGGATCGTTGTCCAAAGGGGTGCCTAATGAGCCAGAGATGCACATCCTCACAATCTGTGAGTCTTGGTCTCACATGGTCACCATTGTGGGAGAAACTTTGATGCCAGCAGGCTTCATTAGTAACCCACAAAGATTCCTTGATGATCTGGGTCTTTATTTTTGGCAATAGTGAAGCTAGTCCTAAAATCTAGGGGAAGGTGGTGAGGTTTGTAAAAACAAGCCTAATGATCAGAGAAGTTTGAAACAAATCTGATGTTAAGAAACTGAAAGAAAAAAGTCATTTACTTTCTATCTTGTGTATTTCTATGTTGTGCTGATTTCTACTATTAGTCCAATATATTTGGCAAACAAATATTGTACTTTTTAGTTTTTTGTTTTTAATTTTGCATATCCTAAAACAAATACTTTCAAGAAGAAGCAGTGAAAGCCCTGGTTGTCTAGTGAAAACTAAAAATAAATATCAATCAAAATCAAAGTGAAAGCAATCAGTATTCTTCCCTGTGAGCTTCTGTCATTGCCTGCTTGCATCCATTCTTTAATTTACTGTAGTTTAAAAAAATACAAATAATTGAGAAAGAAAAAGGAATGAATGAATACCACTGCAGTCACTCACACAGGGTAAAAAGAGAGCTGGCGAAATCTCGAGTAAATCCATTTGAATCATGTCTTCAATATTCATTTGTGGTGGTCCACTGCTGGTCAAGTGATGATTAGGTCCATCAATCCACCATTTTGACTCTGCCATGCTTATGTCAAAACCCAATTATGCCCCCTTTCTGCTTATCACGCGTGCCTCCTATGATAGAAGCGGCCTCAGTGGTGGCAAAGGCCTCTAAATGGACTCAGAAGGCTCAGGAGCAATGCATCTTCATCTCACTGCTTCACACTCCAGAAAATAGGCTAATCGCAGACCCACCGCTCAAGTCACTAATCTCCGAAAACTCACAATTACTTCATGGTTCTGGCAACTGTCTAATGAAAGAGGAGGGGATCCTTTTAGGAAGTTCATCTGTTCTAACTGTTGCCTTGAATTTAGAGCAGAATCACAAGTGATGGAAATGTTGACAATTTTAACCTAGACACAAAGGTAAAACTGTCATACAAGAAAAAGGGTTGCGGGAGAACAAGGCAGTGGTAAATGTCTTCTCGGAGGGCAAGTTCGCTGTAATTGAAAGGTCAGACCTCTGAAACCAAAGTTCATTCATGCCTGCAGACTGTATGCGCCTCGTGTCATACGTCAAATCAAAAGGCAACTTTTAAAAAAGCCAAACTACAGTTTCATAGTGAGCCAGCACCTTTAGTGTAGTTTCTAACAATGCACCCGACCCTTCTGGTGTCTCAGTACTTTTCCTCTGCTGTGAGCAGAGGAGATTCCTGCAGCCGCCCCTCCCTCCAGTGGCAAAAGATAATAGCCCATCTCTTCATGAGGCTTATTACCATGATTTTTACTTTAGGCCACAGTAACAGGTACTTCGAAGCTCTGATGGCTCACTGAAGCCCCCATGTGGACCTGTGTGGAAATATTCAACATACCCCTCGTAAAGTATCCTGGTATCTTATTAATTTTCAAACATCATCTGACGCTGAAAGAATGGATTTCTTTGTTAAAGCCTTTCTAATCATTTCTATTTATTTCTATTACATTGTACTGTTCATTGATCCCCAGCTTCTCCAATCAGCCTTTTGAAGTGTTCTTGGGCAAGACACCGAACATCTGCACCTTTTGGCATTTCAGTGTGTGATAAATGACTTCAACAGGAGTAAAAGTGCAGTATGACTGTGGCTTGTTCATAAATCAAATTATTCAGTAAAAGACCAGAAAAAATAAGCTGCTGCAAGATGTGAAAACATTAGAAAAATGAACTTCTTCTGGTGAATTCCTTAAAGCCACAGATCACATAAAGGATGGAAACTGCTACAGTGACAGCATCCACTGTATTTTGGAGGGTTAGCATAGTTACTTTGACCATATGCTACCATAAGTAGCACAGCACATCAGATGTGATCCAGAGACACTGATAAGCTCCAGGTGCCCACGTCAGCACACCTGTTTATCAACATGGCCACACCCCTCCCTACAGAATCCAGCTGGATGAGTTGTTATGAAGGGGAAACGCTCCACAGAGACTGAGCCTGTTACTGCAGCAGAATGTAAATGCAATATTAAACATGGGCATCCACGGGGATCGACTCTGTTTTGGTATCAGCTTCCATTTTGACATTAAAGTAACTATAATGTATGCAAATTACACTTTAGCTTCATTTTTCAGCTCTGGATGTTGCCACAAATTAGCTTCAGCTGAACAGACTATAGAGATTTGTTGCTATTTTTATGCGAATGTAACTAAATTTAAACTAGTTTTATTCTAAAAGTTTAGAAAGTCTGGATTTAGACGTCAAGTGAAACGGCACCCAGCAGGAAACAGATTACAAATCACTGTTGAAGGACACATGGCGAGCTTTGCTTTATTCCGTTTAACACAGATCTGCACAGTTAATGCAACAAGCGTATTTTCTTTAATCAGACCACACAAGTCAAATAAAAATCTCCAGCTCATTTAAATAAAATAACTCGAGATGGATTCATCTACTCTTTCTTTTTTTTCAAAACTCATGTTTAAATGGAAGAGAGGAATCAGCTGGTTTTCAGCCTCTTCGTTTCTACGTGTGCTGCCGTTTCCTCCTGGTCTCTTTTAGCACCTCTGCCGACGTCCGGCGCTCCCGTCTTATGCTCGCTGGTCACTTCAGAGCTGCTTCCTCTTGGATATCTCATCTCCCTCCTCTCCCTCCTCTCCTCCATCTCGCCGAGCTCCTCGGCAAACAGGGTTTTCAGTGCAGGAATGAGTTTGGGGATGATTTTGGAGTCATCAAAACGAATCTGTGAGTAGACGAAATAAAGGAAATTGCCACAATATTTAAATGAAAGCATTCAGAACTATTCCATTTAGACTTTTTTTTTTTTTTTACCATTTAGCTCTTTTTATCCTTATTTATACTCTTTACAGTAAATGTTTTATATACAGTATAATTTCCTTGTTATTCTTGTATAAATGTTTGTTGTTGGTAGTTTATGTTACAAAAAATGGAAAATCTTGTCTTGGAAGTTGCAGCAATCCCCATCCAACTACTAGCATTTCTGCTAACATTTAGATTAAGAAACAGCTGAAAAACTGTTTCTAAATGTGCCTTTAACTGGAGATATTTCATCAAACTTAAATACTAATTTGTCATTTCTCGTGCTTTGGTTTAGTCTTACTGGTAATGTCTGGTGTCTTACAATCACTAATGAGCCAGAAGTTTATCATGTCAGTCATACATAGGGAGAAAGTACTCAGCCTCCACTAAGGTCCAGGTTTAGTCCCAGCTTCCTGTTTTTACATACATGTTTTGTTAATACTGTGCTCCCTCGTTAATTGCAGGAGTTATGTTCTAAAAATAACCCGCAAAGTAGTCAGCTTTATTTTTTACAATTATTACAGATGCTTTAAGGCTGTAAAACCTCTCACTACACACTTTTCTCAGACAGGCGTGAACATTTTCACACTCAAAGTTTGTTTTTTAGGATTTTTTTGATCTATAAATAAGCGCCGGTTTTATCATAAAGCCCGCGCCATTTCCACACATAACCAGAGTCACGTAATCTTTTTGGGCCTTGAATCCTGGGGCTTTGGCTTCGTCCTGAATTATAAAGGTGCGAGAGGGCGTTCGTTTCCAAAATAAGCCTGTCTCAGCCATACTGAAAACTTGTTCAGGCTTATATCTCCCTTCCTTGATGATCGCTTTAAATTAGTTGTTCACCTATGCCTCTGCTCTAGAGGTATCCACAGAGGCGGTGCATGCAGTCAAACACTTCTAAGTCCAAAGCACTTCTGAAATTTGTCAAACCAGCCCTTGCTGGCATTAAAAGCACTCGTCGATGGCCTGGACTCCGCAGCATCCTGCTCCTCGCTGTCAGCTCAACTTTCATAAAGCTTTTTAGCTTTGATGCGGATGATGTTGGTATCCAGCGTAATGTTCTTTTTTTATGTAAATGTGACAAGCTGAACGCATTCTGTACTGTACAGGAGACATGACATGGAGGAGACTGATTGACATGCTCTACAGCCAATTAGGATGCAGAACACAATGCGCTGTTAAAAAAGAAAAAAAAGCATGCAAAATTGTGCACAAAAAAATCGGCGAAACTGGGAGCCCGCGAAAGGTGAACCGCGTTATAGTGAGGGACCACCGTACTGAATAAAGAGATTAATCCTGTCCGGACACAATGTTTGTTCTTTAATTTTCTTATTTAGACGGACGGGAAAAAATCAGATGAAGCAAAATGTAAAAAACAAGATGTTGATACTTTTGAAAGTATCTAAAGATATTAAAGTTACATATTAAAGTCACCATGAACTTTAAAGTGGAGTTGAAGGAAATGCCAAGCAGATGATATAGTAGGTAAAGTTAATTAGCAAAGAAAATCAGTCCATGACTGCCGATCTCTGCCAAGCAAACATGAAGGCAGGGCTCATCATAGAGGAAAACCGAGGTGTAGAGATGTCCTTAAAACCTTAAAAAATGTTATTTCTAAAAGTATTAATATACTATTGTCTGAAGTTCTTGCTCTTGTTGTATATAAATGTGCAAAACCTTCTCTAGGAACGCATAAATGGACCCTGCTGCTGAAGCTGTGGATGAATTGGAGAAAAGTTCATTTCTGAAAGCAGAGCCGAGAAATTTCAACTGAAGCTCGGCTGAAATGAAACGAGTCGAACTTTCCAAGTTTAACTCCATGGGGACCCCTGTCTGCAACACTATAGCATTAAAACTTTCAGGATTGCGTGATCATTAAGAGAGCCTCCATCTGCACACGTCTGTGGACCATGTTTCACGCAGTGTCCCCGTGATGCCTTCAAGTGCAACAGGATATCTGGAAACCAGCTGTCAAATCCAGTGAGACATTATTTGTCAAAGAAATCAGACACAGCTGCACTGAGACTTACTCTCATGTGGTCGAAGGATATTCCCACCCTGTCGTTGAAGTCTTCGCTGAAGAGAGGGATCTTAGCGTAGCGCTGGCTGAAGTGGTTGAGCATGATGAAGTCGGCGTTCATCTTCATGCCGATACCGATGGCCTGGGAGGTTGTACTGTGAGAAAAGATCAGTCATAAAGTCACAGATTTACGTCGCTCTTCGATGGGAACGTTGTTTTCTAAAGACATAAAAACGCGCTTTTGTGAAGACAGACGCTCACAGTGGCGCCGTAAAAAAGGAACAAAAATCAATGTCAATATGTGCGGAGAATGAAGAGATTTAACAGTGCACTCAGAACATAACGGCTGCCTCAATCAGCGAGTGAAGAGAGCTCTTTGCTAGCTGACACGGAGCTCCACCTGCTTGTTTTTCCTCCTCCAACATTTCCTTCGTTTCCATTAAATCACCTTAAAGTACCTGCAGAGCCACACAGTTTGTTTCACTCACCTATGCCTTTTCTCTACAGCTTCCTCCTCTAGCTCATCCTCCAGCGTGGCCTCGTGGATTAGTAAGGTCGCATTTTTTCCTGGGTTGAAAAAAGAAAGAATGAGATTGAGAAGCCCAAATCAGAGGGAAGCACTTAGAGCTTCTTCCCGTCCCACAGGAAATCAATCAGGTGGTCAGCGTGATCAAGAATCCGCATGCCCTGTTTGTCCGGTGAGCTGAGCCATCTATAATGAACAGACTTGGGAAACACTGGCTGTCTCTGGGAGGCTTTGCTTGGACAGAATCCAGTCAAGCAATTTAAGAAGAGTCAATGAAGAGGGATCCCAGAGGAACCATTAGAAGAGGCTGCCAGCTACAAGAGTGATTGAGAGCATTAAGAAATATCGGATAAATTATTCAAAACAACCCGTGTAGTCGAGCTAGAGTCAAGATGACCTTATATGAATCACTGTAATATCGAAAGCGCACGCTCAATTTGCTATTATGTGCTTCTGCCTAGATACACTTGGGTGACGTATGGACTTTAATCAGTCTGAGTAGGACTAACCGATGTGTACGAATGCGTCGCAGGGCATGGTGTCTCCAGAAAAGGCCAGCTTCCAGCCTGCCTGGTGAGTGAAGCTGCAGGCAAAAGCATTCCTGCAGTGACGCACTAAACATGTGTGGAACTGTGAGACACACAGGAATAAAACGATGAGTCACTTTAAAAAGGCTTCAATAAATAAACAAACACGTGACGTTCAAACGGCTGCTGACCCGCTGCAGGTTGTTCTTCTTCAGCATCGCCTGGATGAATGACTTCGTCCTCTGTTTGGGAACCTCGACGGTGTCACACAGAAATTTATTGGGGATGAGGCTGAAAAACAAATCAGACATCCTTCAGAGAAACGACGCACTGAAACTGACCGTTTCACCTTTAAGCACAGACAAGTGCGTGCATGATTAGTGTGAAGGGTGTCTTCACTAAATACAGAAACTGATATCACAAGGACCTGGTGCAGGAAATTAACAGAGAGATGACTTACATTAAGTTAATTCCAGTGGTCTAATGTAACATAAAGCCAGAGTGCAGTTCCTGTTTTGGCCACTTGAGACTGCCTCCAAAAGCAAGTCAATCCCCATAGACTCCCATGTTAAAGGCCAACATTTAGTTGGTCATGTTTGCAGTCTGCAAATGTGTTTTTGCTTCTATGGACGAGTTTCTCCCTTCATAGCAAATCTACAAGAATTCATTTGGATTCCTGAGCCGACTGATCGCTCCCAACACAGGCAGCTCTACGCCTCTCCGACATGTTTTTAACTGTTGGTGCCTTTAGGAATTATATGATTAATATTATGACTTGCTACTTGGTTCAGACAAAAAACAACAAACAAACAAACAAAAAACAAAACAGGCTTGTAGGTTTTTCTGAAGTCTGATCTAACTGCCAAGGATCTCTTACCCAAATATGTAAATAACTACACGATGACAGCCAAAACACAGCTGATGATGATTCGAAACCAGTGAGCACAGTGTCTATGCTCATCTGTTATCCTGTTCATGGTTTCAGTCAATGCAACTTAAAGGCTGAAAGACCTCCTGCTGCTATAGTTCTAGTAATTTAGTTTACTGAGTTACTCCATAAGCATTTCTCAAAACTCTTATTTTCTATGTCTCATATTTCTATAAAGTAAAAAAACAACAACAACATACTTGTAAATTTAACTGTACAAGTGGATTCTTCAATTACAGACCTGCCCCTTTTTCGATTTTTAAACTCAAATAAAACAGAAATTCTCATCACTGGTTCAGGGAAGCTCCAGGTATTCAGTCTTCTCTAAGCCCTTTATCCATTCATGACATCACCTGTTAGAACCGTTAGTTTAGTCTGACCTTTGAGAAGCATTTAAAGAAGGTCAGACAGTCCTTTGTTCTTTATTCTGTGTTTCTTATAATACTGGTTTTGATATGTGCAGCACAAATAAACATCATTATTATTATTAATGATATGTTGTTAAGTATTTAATAGTAGTCTATGACAGTGTTTCCCAACCACTGTGCCACGGCACATAGGTGTGTCGTGGAAGATTATCTGGTTCCACCTGGTTAGTACTCTAAACGACCAGCCTGAGTAACAGGCAGAGCAGTTACATTCTCTTCCACTAGAGGGCAGTACAACTACCTGCTCTAATTAAATGGGTTGCCAACTGCCAGTAAAACAGAAGAAAACAAAGAAGAAATGACATAATAGTCAAGCTGCGAGTTAGATAACGCAGCGCGTAACAGCAATAGATACATATTTGAAAATAAAAGTATCCAGTCTGACCTGGTCCTGGAGAAAACTGGATGAAGGCCCTAGCATGATTAGTGGTCAGAAGAAAGCAAAAGAAGTATACTGGGAACCATATACCGCTATACCTGGTGCGCAGGGAAAAATGATCAATATGCTTTTTGTGACATTTGTGTTTGTTGGTGTGACGTGTGATCTTTCTGATGTGAAACATGTGCGTGGCTCCAAAAGGTTGGGAAACACTGGTCTATCAAACAAACACTTTTCAGCCAATCAGAAGAAACAAAATTAAAACCCCTGAAAGCTGCTGATAACATAACGACAACTGTATTTGTCAAAAATACACCAAACACACCTTTCTTTGTCCAGTACACACAAATAATGTAGTGCAAGTGGTATAATATACATAAATGCAATTGTGCTTTGGTTTTACTATTAATTTCACATTATTATAAATGCAAAGACACAATGAAACTGTTCAGTAACAGCAAAAACAGTTCAGCTTAACTAATCCAGTACTCATGGAGGTGGAGTGTGTCCTAATGAGTTAAGATGTTTTTGTGTCCACATACTTGATGTGACTGAGAATCTCCTCGCAGTAGTCGTGGTACTGGTTGAGCCAGGTCATGATCTGAACCGGAGCAACCAGGAAAATCGGGCTAAATGGCTTTCCCAAAGTTGCCTGGAGGTATAGATGTGACACAAACCCCTGAATGTCATTATTTGGGATCCTTACACAAAACAAGGAGGCAGTATAAATGGTAAATGGCCTGTATTATCCTTACACATCCAGTCATCCATCCGTTCACACACACATTCACACAGTATATATCAGAGGTTTCTATTTTTAACCAACCTTTCATGTCTTGAGTTTTCACTTCAATCCAGAAAAAAGAAGCAGTATTTCAAATACTCACCAGTGCCCTTTCTCTCTGGTACAGCAGCTTCACCAGCCCCTGCAACAAAAAGATCACAACGAGAGTAAGTCGAGCAGTCTAACTTTGTTTTTACAAGTTAAAACCTGATGCACGGCTGCTTACTGTGTGATGGTCAGCATGCAGGTGTGAGATGAAGACCGTGGCGATCTTGGACAAAGCGTCATCGACGTCGTCCCCGTAGTGTCTGCAGAGCTGACCAAAGGTTCCCTCTCCACAGTCCAGCAGCAAAGACTGACTCGGGCTTCATGCGAGTACAAACAAACAAACAAACATGTGAAACACGCCCAGACAAACACTAAACTGCAAACAGTGGATGAGTACAGCCTTCTCAGCACACACGCATCATTATTCATTACAGGACGCCTTTGTAGGTTTTACAAATTTACACTAAGAAATCATTTTAATCAGTTTTTAAGCCTCTTAAAATCGACTAGAGACAGTGAAGCACTGTTCAAACACTACTGAGGATACATGGGGAATACATCAGGTGTATACAACGATGAAAACACCTGCCAGGATGCAGCAGCAGATTCCTGCAGCTGAATGAGATACTGTCTAAAACTGATTTTTTAAAAATGGAACATTTGAACCTAATTTACATCACAGATAAGACTTTGTTATTCTTATTTGGACCAAACACAGTGGTAACTCAGTGCACTGAAAAATGATGCAATAACAACGTGGCTTTAAGATTTAGGTTTTAAATATATTTAATTTAGGCCATTATTCAGGTCTATTCCCTTCATGACCACCAGGGGAAGTAAATAACATTGATTATCTGGCAACTTTCAGGAGAGGGATGTTCTTTACGGTGGTGTGCTGGAAGAAGAAGATACATATGGAGAAAAGCCACTTTTGTTTTAGAGCATCTTGTAGTTTATGTGCTAATCCTTTCATGTTCTCACCTCCACCTTTCCACCCACTCAAAAATCGCTTAATTCCCACTTTGGACATCAAACATCTTTGATCTCTGTGGGAATACCTCCCACCTCTCTGTGTTTAAATACCACCACACATACTGTAAGATGCAATGACCTTTCCTAAGCTAAACACAAAAGAATAATAAAATACTGAGAGATCATCTGAAGTCAGATGTAATGTCTTGAGTTTGGATGGTGGAGGATGCTCAGATGGCTGTCTATGAATCTAAATGTCAGAATAGCAGTGAGCTTTAATGAAAGGATCAGAGTGATGACTACAGAATGACTTTGACAGGGTGGGAAAAGTGGAATTGATTAAAAAAAGAAGACCAGAAGTCACCCAAACTCCCCAGGAAAGCAGTGAGACGTGAGAACAAAGAACTGAGGCAACAGCTTCAATTTAAAATTCAGCCCTTTTGTTATCTACGGCAGCATACTATTGCCAATATGAAACAAAAAGAAACTTGTGCAATATCTAGTCTAGGTTTAGGTCATATACTGCATTAGGTGCTTGGAGACACAGTGAATAATATCCTCTGTACTGCAGATAAAAGCTTCAGTCTGTGGAAACAATGAGACGCTCTCAGACGGCCGGGCTGTTCGTTGACAACAGATATTTGATTGTACAAGTCAGACTCACTTTTCACTGAGAGCCAAAAGTTTTAAATGTGTTTGAGTCATTTTAGCAGTTCCTCTGTAACACGGAGTCAAACATGAACATCAATTAAGGATCTCACAGGATTAAGAGACGATCGAAGCTTCTCTTTGGCTTCCTGTTTTGACCGACCAAAATAAAAGCAACATATGCAATCTCATTAAAATGTTGGTTCTTGATAAAAAGATGATTTTCCTCTTTCTTACGTAATAGTCTTGAAATTCTAAATCAATTTTTATTTCAATGTTGACACCAGCGGTGAGCTACACTGCCTGTCCTGAGAGACGTTACCTGATATTAACTAAAGTGCCGCTGACATTCCTGATCTTCATCGGAAAAGCTGACCCAGTTCCCAAGAAAACCACCTCTGGGTATTTTCCTTGACCTGCAACAAAAACAACACAACCATACATGCACGATGAGTGAGGTCGACAAACAAAAACACATTACTAATGCAACAGAGAAAGAAGCACACCGGGGGAATACTTCAGGATCTAAAAAAGGTGTTGGATGATCAGACGGTGCTTTTAAGTAAATGAGACAGGAATGGCATCAGAAGCTTGCCTATCACTGGCTAATTCAATATTTGGATGACAGGTATCAGTACGCACATACAAATAATACAGATTCTGGTTTATTAAAAGGTAACTTGTGGGGTGCCACAGGGTTCACTTCTTGGACCACTATTGTTTACATTACATAAGTCAATGGAGTGCATTTATCCAAAGCAGTGTTTGGATACTCTGGAAAGTAAACTACTGACTGGTTTGAGTCCAACAAATGATCTCCTCACCTTGGAAAAACTAAATGTATTAAAATCGGAAAACCACTCATTAAATAAGCAAAGTTACGTTAAAACTGCCATAATCCTTCAAGCAAAATGTTTTCCAGTTAGTGTTAATAACAAATTAACCTGGAAATTAAATATAAAGTATCAAACAAAAGGTCTAAACTGCAACACTGTTTTAATTTGAAGACTTCTTATGCCAAAAATCACTAAGCATTTTATATTATCGACTTGCTGCTCCACGTATGACTGTATAGAGCTGTGAGGAAACACAAGCCAAACATCAACTCGATCTTTTTACTCCCAAAACGTAAAACTAAATATGAGTGATAACAAAGAAAACCTACTGAGAGTCAACAAATCCATAATTTATTGGATTAAACTCACTGAAATCCAAACATAATATTTATGAGCTGTTTAAAATGAGGAATAATAAAAACAAATTTAATTAAAACTTGCTTTTAAATTACAGCATAGCAATAACATGATTACTCAGGATTGTGCTAAATGTATAGTGTGATGATGGTCTCGACACAGAGTTCATCCATATCCATCTTTTATTTAAATCTGAAGCTAAAATTGCAGTCGATTTCATTTTCCTTACATTCTGACTGTTGTATTACATAAGCTGTAGCTTCAAGCTACACTCTTTCAGTTGTTCATATAATTTCTTGTGATATTAATGAACTTAATACAGATAAAGACAAAAATAGGTAGATAGACCATGCTTGAGTGAATCCAACACTTTTTAGGCGAGTGCTAGTTTCCATAACTGACCGGAAAGCTCTGCAGAGCCAGCGGAGCAAATCTTCCTGCACTTGTCCACTTCTGCCAGAAAGTTTGGGACCTCAGAAGCTTCTTTCACAAACTCCTCAGAGTTGCAGGAGGGGATGGCATCTCTAACAAATGAGACAAGAGTGAAAAAGACACACACCACTGCCTGCAAAAACACTGCTGGGGAAAAACATCTGACCTTGATGCGCCTCTGCAGTACTTGACAGAAACAATGTAGGAAAAAAATAAAATAAAACCCTGACACTTGTAAGATGAGGTTAAAAAAAGACGAGGAGAGAAGAAAGCAGTTGAGGGGCTGGTCCAGCGCAGATCGTTTTCTATGACAAGCCGGCGCTCGGAGCTGCAAAGTAACGATGGCTAAATTGGAGGGATTGAAGGACAAACTAACCTTTGCCACTCCATTACAGGTCTGAGCTGGAACTTGAGCAGACACTCCGCTCTGACGTTCGGGACGTGTAAGGCCGCCTGAGGCTCCTACAGGAAACCAAAAAATAAGAGTTTTTTGATGTTTTCTTACATGCAGTTTGGGAGCTGCGCTTCTCACTCTCAGTGTATAAAACAATGTGCTTTTTCAGCACAGTACAAGTCGAGTTTAAATGCATGCAGGGATTAGTCTATTGTAAAAGGTGTAAGGTCAAACTTCCCCGTTTGAAAGGGAACGTTGCAGTGAACACCGAAATGTTTCTTCTGTCCATCAGCCTTGCCTTTGCTTTGTAAGCTTTCAGTTGTGGGAAGATTTCTGGGTGGATCATGTTGAGCTGGGCCTGAATCTTGTGACTTCTGATGTTGTGGATCGTGCACGCGTGTTCATTAAGGATCAGGTGTTCTGTCGTAGATGGAAACCTGCAGAAACAAACCACTGAGTGCTCGGTGGACAAAATGCTGTGGCAAAAAGTTTTCAGACAGAGACAGAAACTGCAAACCTCTCCATCCACTTCTTGTATTGGTCTGTTTTCAAAACAGACTCTGGAGTCATGTGGACCACCAATGCAGCAGGGTCCTCCGTCCCACCTGTCTGGTATCTGGAGGGGGTGACAACCTCAACTTTAGACACTTCTAGAGAATATTTATAAGAACCACACTTCCTGCCACAGCACAGAAAGAAGCACAGGTCAAACTTACACACAATAGCTGGTTATCGTTGTCAAGTTAAACACCACACAGGCACTAAATGCACAAAGGCTACAGTAGCACCGTTTCATCACGTGTGGCAGTGTTGCTTCGCTAAACTGTTTTCATCTAAGTGCGTCATGTGCACATATCAGGTCTTCCAGAGCAAGAAAACTGCAAATTGTGACTCTTTGACTCTACGTAGCCTGATGTGGGGGAATCAGTTTCTACCAGGATACAGTTTCCTTTAATTCAAAAAAAGAAAACTTTCAAGGTCCTACAAGCTCTCATGTTATCAGGTTTTTTGTAGAACTGAGTTAATCTGAACAGGACACTTTTATGACATCATGATAACTAAGAGGGAAAAAAAAGACATCATATCAAAACTTTATGACCTATTTAAAAGTTTATAACATGAGATAAACGAACAAGACAACGACCTGCAAACTGAAATCTCAGTTTTATGAGTTTGTACCATAGCTCACACTAATACACTGTGACTCATTAATGCATCTCCTGTCAAGTTAAATCTTTATGATAAATATACATCAGATATATGAACTGCAGGAACTTCTCCAATGCTAATTCTGCTTGGTCTGTATCCAGGAAAACACCATTATGTTGCAAATGAATGAAGATAAATCAGCACATTAATAAATTAATTTAAAAAAATCATAGATCAACTTGTTTTGCACTGGAAAAGACAAATAGTTAAACTATCCACTAGAAAGAAAAACCGCAAACACCTAAATGTTAAAACCCAAAACATTTTTGATCACTTTCATCATTTGTTTTGTCTGAGAACAGCATGATTTTATTAAAATAATAATTAAAATAGCGCTGGAAAAACAAATGTGACTGGCAGCTAAACTATTACCTTCCCAGCTGCTGATTGGTGCAAAGAGCTCCAAGAAATTCTTCAGACGGACACTCGACCATAATAAAGACTGGTCCTGGATCAGTAGGAGTGCAGACCTGCTCGGGTCGGATCTGAAAACCAGCAGCGACAGAAATGTGAGCAAGTGCAGCTTAGAGCTGCAGCCTGAACGAAAAGAAAACAGAGTCTTCACCTCTTTTCCTTCATGCACGATACTTTTCCCGTCTTTCAGAGCTGCAATGATGGGACCAATAGCAGCTGTGCCCCTTAAAGGAGGAAAGATCAGGAAACAGTTCAAATCAGACTGAAAATGAAGCAAAACTAATTTTGCTACTGCAAAGCTTTTTATAGACAAGAATTGTTTCATGTAAAGTATAATTTGTGCACACCAGTGTCTGCCAAACCCTCAGCCAACTGAGTACAAAGCTTTTAAACATTAGGAAAACAAAAAGTCCACATTGATAAGACAACTGGACCTCATGTTAACTTGGAAAGAACATAACAGTGATTCCACTTACACGGGCAGCCCGAGCTCTTTGGCTTGAGCAACTAAGAAGTTGCCCTTCTTTGGGTGAAGCTGTAAAAGTGTCAGACAGGTAAAAAGCAAACTGTCAGATACAATAAGCTTCAATTTGCACGTCACAGGATGGACGTATTTTCACAGCGTCCTACCTTGCAGGCAAAGGCAACCACCAGAGAGGAATCTCTCGCTGCTCTTCGCCTTTCACCTAAAATTTGAAGCGATTGTTGCACTCAGTTTGTTCATTTTATTACCAAAGACACGCAGCCACAGTCGGCCTATTACACTTTTATTCACACCTCAGTCCTGACAGAAGACGGCATGAAGCCTAAAGCTTAAGATCCCACATTGTAGCTACGCTTAAAATTATTTCCAAATCTGATGACGCCGATTTATTTTAAATGATTATTAATAATTTTGAAATTTGATTTTGTTTTTGTGCTGGCTTTGTTTTATTTGAATGCTCCAACCTCAGGTGGTCAAATGAATCTTATCTGTATGATACTGCATGTCTAGTCTAGCCTGCTCTGACTCACCTGGATCGTCTGCACTGCTAACGTCGGCTTTCTGTGGAGTCGCCTGAGTGGGGCTGTTCCTGCCCGACCTGTGGGAGCGATTTCTGTCATTGTCCCTCGACTTTGCTGCAGAGACGACGGCATAAAAAAAATAAAAAAAAAGATTAGATGACAAACAAACTCCTTCCTGAGGCTAAGGAATAAAAAAATGATAATCAGGAAACAAACCCACCGAATATCGGCACCTGATAAACCGTCATGGTGTCATCGGAGTACGTCTCCTCAGTGTACGGTCGGACCGCTGGGACGACACAGTGAATATCACACAGACGTAACACAAGAATAATGCATTTGTCTCAAGTTCAACATACACAGCTTGATGTCCTCCAGTGGTCCAGAGAAAGACTTGATGGCATTCAGATAATTCTCCTGTGATTAGAAAAAAAAAAAGAGGAAGAGAGCAGATGTAAAGTGAATCCTTTCACATTAAAAGCTCCTCAAGGCGTGTTTGCACTGTTTGATCCAGCTTCTCACCAGCTGTGGAGGTCCAGAGAGAACACACTCAGGGACGCCGGTGTCCTTCAAGGTTAATATCATCCCTGCAACGAGACGAGACACAGATGAATATTATTACAGAACAAAGAGAAATAAGAATATTTAATATACTGATATTAACCAAAATCAAATAGCTATTCTGTGTAATGGCTCTACTTATACAGAATATAGAAATAAATCATCTAAGGGTTCACGAATATTATTTTCATATAAAACTGAAAATAACAAATTTAAAAAAAATAAAAAATTGACCTGTACATTCAGAAATTATTTCAAATTTTGTGCAATTAACAATCAAAGTAAAGCAGGTCACGTTTAAAGGGTCATATTCTGCTCTTTTCTATGTTTTATTCTTGAACTGTGCATATATAATTCCAACCACCGTAATAAATCTCGGCTACAAGAGCTGTAGATTATTCCAGGTCTTCGTGTGGGAGTCGGTCAATTTTCAAAGCCTTCACTTCTGCAACCAGCGTGGGTTTAAGGCAAATGATTAAGACGCAACCAGTGGAAACAAAAGGAGGTCTCTTCATGTTTAAAGGGATTAAGGCATGAACCTGCTCTGCTGGAGGTTTCTTCCTGTTAAAAGGGAGTTTTTCCTTCCCACTGTCACCAAAGTGCTTGTTCATATGAGGTTGTATGATTGTTGGGTTTTTCTCTGCATGTATTATTGCAGGGTCTGCCTTACAATATAAAGTGCCTTGAGGCGAGTATTGTTGTGATTTGGTGCTGTATACATTGAATTGAATCCCACAGTTGCCAAGTACTTGCCCATAAGGGGCCGTGACATTGTTGCAGTTCCTAAAGTTTTCATCTTAAAATATAAAACACCTTGAGACGACTGTTCTTGTGAGCTGTTGCTGCATAAATCAAACTGAGCTGCAACAGCACGAAGCACAAAATTCTGCAGGTTGAGGTGAGAGGCAGACCTCCGCCTGGGTTGGATTGTTATTTCAGTGTATTTGGCTCCATCCACAGTTATGAAACTGTCCTCAGCTTCAACTGGCATTTTCATGAATGCATATATTTCACAAAATATGTCAATAATCAAGTTGTGCTTTTAGAACCTCCCTGTTGTAAATAATGCAGAAAGACACAAACTGATGAATACTGGTGATGAAAACATTTTATTTCCATTAATGCTGAATATTACTGTCATGTATGTGACTTCAGCTCTGTAATATATACCTGGTGTTAGTGTGGAGCACCAGTGTGATGACAGGGATTAACATGAACCTGTGTTCACTGACCTGACAAGCCTCCCACGTTCTCCCAGCTCAGTCTGGTCAGGAGGATGTTGTCCAAGCGAGCAGCTTTCAGCCTGCCACAGGAAAACATGACGATCATGTTCATGCTGTTTTTAAACCACCAGACAGACTGAAATCTTAACGCTGCTGTGGCATCACCAGCTTACTTGTGTTCCTGCATGAGCCTCTGCGTTCCTTCACCACAGTTGAACAGGTACCTGCAGCAGAGAGAGGTTTGTTTTGCATTGGTGTATTTCAGAAAGCGTTGGGCGAGCTGCGATCAGAACCTCTGAATTACACCAGGCGATTGGTCTCAGGATTTTAAGGGCAAGAAAGATTATTATCATGATCATTCCTGTTGCTGCATTATGCTCCACAGATTGTGTCAAAGTTCCTATTTTTTGTTTTATGCCAAACTGTCCAAAGCATCTTATTATCATGTTAAGAAGCCTTTTCTTCGCCTACGCCAAGCTGCGTAAAACTAGGTGTGTGTGCTGCTGAGGACCTGAGTAAGTGCAGTCAAAGGTTTAAAGTTAGTTTTTGCTATCAGAGGTTACCATAAAGTAACTACAGCCTGCTCCACATACACTCACACTGGGACACTTACTAATATCAATGCATTTCCAGCTTTGTCAAATCAAAACAGTCCCAAACCGTTACCCTTACCTGCACCTAACTTTAACCCTCAAACAGGTCTTTGAAAGGGAGTGAAAAGTTCTAAAATATCATCACTGAGCCAGATACTGTATGAGAAATTACAGGAGCTGCGTGAGAAACCAGGGATATCTCATGCTGATTGGCTAAAGACTTGGCTAACCCTCATCAAGGAGGACACTGTGGAGAAACATCTTTCTGCCTCCAGTAATAACCACAACAGACATGTTTAGCCTCAAAACCAGTCAGCAAAATGTGTCCGGAGGTCACCGAACAAAGGGAGCGCCCCACTCCCCCTGCCAAAGGCAGGTTTAATGTTCTATGTTCATCTTTTATCCAGTCTATGAGAAGGTCAGTGATTGACTTTGTGGTTCTAGCGTCTGATCTGAGGCAGTTTTGGACACTTGGATGCTGGATGAGATCTCAAAGAAGTCTGTCAGGCAGACCTGGAAACCCAAATGAGTACTGAGGAGGCACCTGACCACACGGTCTTTTTTAAGGTTATTTAATAGAAAAACAGAATATAGCACTCATAAATCACCAACGGCCAGTTTGCGGCCATCATCAACTACAGGTAGACGACACCTGCTGCTATGGTGACGCCTCCCCTCCCTCCTGCTCAGAATGACGTGTTGGTGAGGAAATCATCTCGACCTTGGCTGACGTGAGAAAAACCCCTTGCAGAGTTAACCCACAGAAAGCTGCTAGTCCAGATAACATTCCTGGGAGAGTACTCAGAGAATGTGCAGAGCACCGTAGATCTTGCCCTCAACCACCTGGATGATAAAGACACATATGTACAACACCTGATTGGAAAACTGAGCCTACAGGGCCTGAAAACCTCCCTCTGCAAATGGATCCTGGACTTTCTGACGGAGAGACCTCAGACAGTTCGGATCGGTAAAAGCATCTCCAACACCACCGCACTGAGCACTGGAGGGCTGTGCGCTCAGCCCACTACTGTTCACGCTGCTGACTCACGACTGTGCAGCAATGCACAATTCGAACCACATCATCAAGTTTGCAGATGACATGACTGTGGTGGGTCTCGTCAGCAAGAACGACAAATCAGCATTCAGAGAGGAGATGCAACAGCTAATGGACTGGTGTAGAGTCAACA
>NW_005187496.1:1799591-1800782 GCF_000239375.1 Pundamilia nyererei
GTGGGAGCCATGTCTGACCTCACAAATGCACTTCTGAAAGACTGGTCAGAAATTCCTATAAACACTCCAAAACCTGTGGAAAGCCTTCCCAGAAGAATTGAAGCTGCTACCGCTGCAAATGTTGGGCTGACATTAGCTTAAACCCTAAGGATTAAGAATGGGATGACACTCAAGTTCATTTAGGTGCCAAGGCGAGTAAAGTTTGAAGTAAAGGATGTCTCATTTTGTTGAACACCTGTCTCGACTCCTCTCCTGAGGAGAACTGAGATATGAGGTGAGGACTCGAGGACCCACAACCTGTGAAATACCAGAAGTGAAAAGTGTAGCTTTCTCTGCATCACTGCAGTAAAGTGGAGCCCAGGATCGCTTTGACCTGCTGTTAATGCCTGCTATTTTTGCAAGTGTGCTTACAGTGGGGTACATTAAAAAGTCCAGTTTTTTCTAAAATACAACAGCACAAAAAATGTGCTCCAAAGTGCCTTCAGACGGTTTGACGTACCTGTTGAACTCGGAGAATACGTAAACTGACGCAGCATTATCTCTGCTTCCAGCTCCGACCACCTGCAGGTACACAGTGGACGGTCCGTGAACGTCTCGCTTGCTGCGGTTCTCTTTGGTTTTCACTCTGCGCAGCGGCTCCTTCTGCTTGGCTTTCTTCGGTAAATTGTTTTTGTTGTTAGTGGTAGTGGTGGCCATGGTCCGAAAAAGCTGAAAAACAGACCGATGGAGAGAAGAATCGCAGCGGACAGGAGCAGGGAGAGTCCTGCCGTTCACAAACAGCGACGTGAAGTGCCAGAGCCTCACATGGAGCCTGTTCATGCTAATCGTCTCCCGGAGTCATTCAAACCACAGCGTACAGATTAATCACATGTAAACGCGCTGAGTTAGTCTTACTTAAACATTACTGTCTTCTTTCTGATCGATTAATTGCCCCACAGACGGTCTCCGCTCATTCCACAAGGGCTACCAATTTGGTTGACACCGTAAATGACACATGTGACAACTTTTTTCCGGCATCTAGTGATGACGTTGTCCGTTCTTTATGCCGATTGGTTTCCGAGATTGTTTGGCAGAGATGTGGACCAATCAGAGCGGGGTTTTCCAAGAGCACCTGGCTGCAGCCACTGTGGAGCTCCACAGTAACCGGAAACACGTGACCTCCACAGTAACCGGAAACACGTGACCTCCACA
>NW_005187496.1:1809162-1836897 GCF_000239375.1 Pundamilia nyererei
ATTGTAAGAAAACTAGACGATTCCTAGAATTATGAAATCACTAACGGCAAATTTATTTAAGAAAGACTTAACCTACCTTTGCGATCAACTTGCAAGACTTCCACGGTATCCATGCGTGTTTACGGCTACTGTGGAGGTCACGTGCTTCCGGCTACTGTGGAGGTCACGTGTTTCCGGTTAGTGTGGAGGTCACGTGTTTCCGGTTAGTGTGGAGCTCCACTGACAGTGGCTGCAGCCAGACCCTTCTCGGGTTTTCAGAGACAGAGGCGGGAACAGAGCCTCTTCTTGAAGATGTGCTTAACGTAAACAAAGTACTTCAAAATAAAACGCCTAAACGTTAAATTACACATGGTTAGCTCTTTAAAAACCGAAAATTATATATATAAAAAAAAAAAAAACAGAATCACTAAATTTAGTGCATGTAAGCAATTTTTAGATTATATTGATTTTAGTTTATTATCAGTGTTATTAATACACAATTATTATTAAACTTTTACATAAAGCTCATGTTACATAATATAAACTACACACAATATGGGTTTCAGGGTTCCTGATACTTTGCTGATATCTGATTATCTGCATGCGACCTGGTTATGTCCCCAAAGTGACCAAGAAAAAAAAAAATCACTGCAACACTTTCAGCCCTGGAGATCTTGCACCAGTTAATCTACCACTGAAATATGAGCAATCCATACTAGTTCTAAGAACATAATTGTTCTAAACTGGAAAGACAAAAAGTAGTTTCTTGTGACTCTTTGTTCCACCCAGTGCCTGTTACTGTATGTTTCGCCACTACTTTAGGTTTTCAATACATGTCAATAATATTACTACCACCCCATTAAACTCAAAGTTAAACTACAGTATGAACCAACACAATTACAAGTAAACAGCTAGAAGAAGTAGTTAACAGTATTTGTACACATCAAAAAGTTGTTTAAATCACAGTCATAGTCTGAGCATCTGAACGTTTTGTGCTTTTCTAGATTCACTAGGAACTGTATGGCACATGGCATAATTTAATATATTACATTTTTCTCCTTAAATAGCTGCCTTTTTGCAGGTGCAGGTCACCTGGATCCAGGCAGAACAGACACCGTAAGAGTAAAGAGGCAGAACACACCTTTAACCTTCTCTCTCTTTATTCATAAATCAGCTTAGAGTCCACTGCACAGCGAGCACTGAGTGGACTGCGGGTCCAACATGACTGACTACCAACACTTTTAAACTGCTTTATACCCAGAGAAGCACAGTTCCATTAAGATACCAAACACGATGCTTTCGTTACATGAAGAGGTGGGAACATTTCACAAAGAGCATAATTCCAGTATGTCGAAGAGTCTCCACGATTTTTGGTTCTATAAATACAAGTTCCAGGGGTTTTTTTTTCTCCTCTCTTTAAAATCACTGTTACTAAATCACTGAGATGTATCCTGATCAGGATGAGTCATGATTGATTGATTCAGCTGCTATTAATATTTAGGTGACTGTGCGTCTGTGCGTTTGTGAACAAGAAAGAAACAGAAGTGTGTTAATATACAGAAATGACTGAAAGGACACCACTTTTACTGCACGTGGTGCTTTTTTTTTCTTTTTTTTTTTAGGCTTTACAATTCTCTTTTTAACACTGCAATAATGGGACCGAGCAAATTTACACAAGGACTTTTTTTTTTTTAATTACTTAGTTATCTCTTTTTGATGCTGTCATTGCAGAGTGGTTTATATTTATGGATGAGTTCCTGTTTCATCTTGCTATCAGTCCATATACATGGGGGAGCTGGGAGAGGCCGGCATCTGATCCATGATCCTGCAGACGTAACCGGCTACGTCGACCGAGCGCTCCTCGTACATCTGAATGAACGGATCTCTCTGAGGTGGATTAAAAAGAAACAAATTATTACATTAACTCAAACTCCTAGAAGAAAAAGAAAAACATGAAAGGTTAGGGTGACTTAACATGAACTCACCAGCAGCTCTTTGTACTTTGGCCTTTTTGATTCATCCTTTGTAAGGCTTGAGACGAAGATGAGAAAGAAAGCAGAGGTGTTAAATTATGGGAGGGTGCAGTTCGGTGATTAATCCACCGGGGGGCAGAAGAGAACACAGCACAGACTACAAAGAGACAGAAATTCTTGTCTATGGAGGTATTTCTTACCACACATTGACAAAGGCGATGAATTTGGGGGAGAAGCGCCTCTCCTCCGAGTTGCTGAGTTGCGGCGGGTCTCCTCTCACCACTTGGGTCAGCTGATCAAACACACTGTTCCACTTTGGGTAGGGAAACCGTCCCGTGGCCAGCTCATACTGAAACACATAGCATTAAAGTTCAAGCACACCGAGAGCGGAAAACTACAAATATGGCGTAAATCCCAACATTTTCTGCAGATTGCTTTATTTATTAATAAACATTTACTGCATAAAGCATCTTTGTTTAGAGAAGAGAGCAGAGGTGCTACTCCACACTATATTTAAATGTGCTAACGGTTTAAAGGTGAACTTCAGACCTCCAACAATGATTATAGTGCAGGTTTATTGCTCATACTGTATGCACTGTCATCATGGGCCTAATAAAAGAAAGGTCGCGCCGTCTCTGGAAACCACGAGGCTTTCAGCGATTGGCTTTTCTTCCTTTGTTCTGGTCTGTGTGTGCTGAAGGTGCAGTGTGAAGAAGCTGGAGCACCGAGTACAGAGAAGCCTGTGCAAGCAGAGGGAGAACGTGCAGCCTGCATGTGAATCCAGAACCCTCTTATTGTGAGGTTAGGATGCCAACCAGTGTACCACCATACGAGATGTAATCCAAGAAGACTGCTTTTAGAACAAGTCTGCCACATTACCAAAACCAGTCACCGCTGTTGTTTTAAACTGTATCGAACAGTTTAATATTCAGTTTGCGAGAAATTTAAGTCTTGTTAAAGTATTTGTTGATTTTTTGGGGGAACCCCCCCAAAGCTTAAGGCTGACTCTGCCTTCAATAGGGATTTGTTGCAACGATGCCCTCTGTACACGTTCCTGTGCTTCAGTTTCTAGACCAAAAGAACAACATGCAAAATATGTAATACAATTTCCACAGTCATTTTCCAGGTTCTTTCAGGACCTGAAGAGACGTAAGAAGAGCTGAAACTCACCAGTGTGATTCCCAAACTCCAGACATCTGAGCGGACATCGTAACCTTGCCGGGACGCGCTGGGGTCTATTCTCTCCGGCTGACAACAGAAACAGGACGAAGCAAGCACCTTTAAATTGAACACTGGTTTTCAAGGAAAAGAAAAGCTCATCAGGGGTTTTTAGTGATGGAAACATACTACAAACCAGTGGTCCCCAACCTTTTTTGCGCCACGGACCAGTTTATGTCCAACAATGTTTTCACGGATGGATAAATACAACAAAATAAAACCGGGAACCAAAAAAAAAAGAACATTTATTCATAACACACAGGAAAATACCCAGGGAAACAGAGTTAACAATAAAAACGATTAAACAAGTAATGATAAAAACCCCCGAAAACCATAAATTTCACACCCGAGCCTCATCTCTCGCGGCCCGGCACCAAACGGGACCGCTGCTATAAACCACACGTGTGTTCATTAAAGATAAAAACAGTCTGAATCACTAACATATTAGCAAGTACGTTAGTGAATTAATGTTCTGAGATGATGCATCTATGCTGTTGAACTGCTGAGACAGCTCCTGAGCAGGCTTATGCTCTGACCATAAGAGATAAACAGCGTGTGTCTTGGAGTCTTAGAAAAGGCGTTAACGCAGCTTTGAATCACCTCCCAGGTTGGAAAGGTTTGCCCCTATAATGCAATAACTGTGCTGCAGGCTTTAGACACCAGAGGTCACTGTGAGTGTTCGGTTTAAAACTGCACACCCTTTCTTCCTCAGCATTAACAGAAAGAAAGCCCACAACCTCCACAGTGCAAGGAAAGCACAAAGGATTACTTTAGTTTGGATTTTAGGATCTAACCCAAGTGTTTCTCTTGCATTTTAAGTTGCACACAAGATGGTAAGAAAGAAATCTGTGCTCCCAAAACCAACAGCTAGCCCTAAGAGCACTAAACCAGCTCATCGCCTCTGGGCATGCTTTCGCCTGCACAACGACATGCCATCAGCTCGCTGCCTCCTTCCTGCCTTGCGAAGCTTCTTCTGACATTATCAACCTTCACTTTGCTCCCGTGTCTGTTCTGCGGCTCTGAGACAAAGTGCGTCAGAGAGCTGCAGAGATCTCCTGCTGCAGCACTGAGAGGAGGAGGCACCTCGCTGGCCCATTTACAGGCCTGAATTAGAGGCTGATGTCACCCAGCTGAGTGGGACGCTCTGCGCTGCAGCAAGAGGCTGCACGCATCAACCAAGACTTCGTCTACACAACCACTGCACATAACGTTAGTGAAGAAATCATTAGACAGCATTTTTTTCCATATCTGGATTTTCCTCTCCAGTAATCAGATTTGCATCTTTGCCCTGAGAAACCAAACTTTATTAGGCTCTGAGCAAATCTGTAAAAGCCGAATAACTGTGCTGGATACAACCACAACCAAACTACTAAAGTAAAGAGAAATTGGTTCAAATTTAATACTTTAAGTATCTACAGAAAAAATAGAAAATTAGCCAAATTATTACAAACTTTATCAGAACCACTAACAGCTGTGAACAAGAGCTACTGGTCCTCTAAAGTCCAACATCCACATGCATCCGGTACAGGCTATAGCCTGAGGTAAAGTGTGTGCTCTGTTCCCAGCTGCACCGAGGTCTGTTTTTCTACGTCACTGAGCCTGTAGTAACCAGCAGCACGGCGGTCACACACCTGGTGTGTGTGCCAGCTGGAAACCAGAAACTGGAGCTGAGATTCCTGCACGCTGAGCTCACAGCCGTGGGAAGCTCCCGGGTAACATGGTTCATACAGAGTCATGAATGAAGCGCCCTGCCGCGGCCTTTGGGAGAGCGGAGAGCGTGCAGAGGAGGCCGCGTACCGCCGGGTCCTAATATCGCCTAACCAAATTTAGAATGGAAACTGCTGCAGAGAGACAAGGAGGGCTAGGAGGTACGGAGGGTCAGAAGGAGGTGCCCCCCAGCTGACGTAACCCTGCGGCAAAAATAACCTCAAGCGATGATGTCACGATGAGATCACCTCTTTGAAAGCTTTGGTGTTGCATGCACACACGCAAGCATGTGTACGACACACAGTGTGATTAATGAGAAAAAACAATGTGACAGATTATTTATCGTCAGGTGTTTGACCTGTACATTAAAAAAAAATGTTTATCAGCATTTTTAATTTTTTTCCAAATAATAGCAACAGATCTCCAAATATTCTACTTAAAGTCTCATAAAGAACTAAAAATCCTTTAAAACACATATTCGACTGTTTCTTAAACAATTCATTTTTTCTCCTCTAACAGGATTTCAGGTATTGAGGATGGTGTCTCTGCACAGACTATCATTAAGACCTTCATGTGATATAATAGGCTGAACTGTTGTAACCTCTGACTGTCTGTCGTTTACAGTCAGCACAAAACCCAGGAGGAACATTCAAGACCAGTAACCTTCTTACTGATAAGTGAAATTATTTAAAATAACCAGTTAATAGTTGATTGGTCCTCATTGTAACTACTCAACAGCTAAGTTCTTGGATTCTACGAGGCACTACAAACCTTTGAGACTCTGCTTCAAAAATTCTGCAATTTATCAGATTTTGTCAGCTGCACTTTCATGCATCGACTCCATTCTACCACATCCCTGTGCTGCTAAATACCAGATCCAATTAAGCAGCACAACACACTCAAAATATGCTGAACACAGGTTACAAAAAAAAAAAAATTGTGGAAGAAGCAAAACTTATTATTAGAAAGCAGAAAAAGCTTTTTAATGCAGTCGGTGCAGTTTTATGTTCTGGTGATCATTGAAATTAATGCTTAACATAAGTACCTAGAGGTGCTTCAGCTCATTTCAGGGACTCTGATGTTTATGAAACCTGTTTGAAGCGATCGTTGCAGCGTGACTCGCGTCATTATCCCGATGGCAGCAGCCATTAGAAGATGGTTAACTGAGTCTATTACGAGATGGGCAATTTGCAGGAAAAACACACAGTGAAGGTTCATTGTCTATCCCATCCCCAATCTCCCCAACTATCATTTACCCATAATGCATTTTGTAGCGTATATTACAAGGTCTTTCTCAGCCACTTTAAATTCAACTTTACTGGTGGAACTTTGTTTATTCAGTTATTCATGGTGCTGCAGTCAGGTATACAGAGAGCTTCACAAAAGCCAATTAGTTGTTTGTTTGTTTTTAAACATCCCATTAACCCACCTCTGTCCTGAACTAGACTCTTACTGTGAAAATTTCAAGAGATCAGCAGCTTCAGAGATACCAGAGTCTTTATACAAGGAGAAGACTTAGAAACATGCTAAGATTTCTATTCATTTAGAGCTCTTCTAAGATGAGCAGGAACAAAGATTTCAAACCTCATTTAGACCCGATTTTCAGGTAAAATTGCCACAAAAATGAGCCAATTTTGTGTTTTGTTTTTTTTATTGAATTTTTCTAGTGATTATAAACATGTTGTTTTAATGTTTAATTAACCACTGAAATTCATGTTATTGGCTCTTTCCAAGTACCCACAATTTCTTCCATAAGAATGATGGAAATACACAATGACCAACGTTAGACGACAGATTTTCTCCATCCTAATGTTTAACTCAAGCTGTGGTATTGTAGACGGCACTACTGGGACATGGCTGGTTCACTGAGTAACAGCATGAATAAGCAGGTGATAAATAAAGTGGACAGTGACTGAACTACTGGTTGGTCAGAGCTGTCATTTTCCATGAAGCTCAATGGACTCAAGCCGATTTGTGGCTAACTCTACTTCGGTAACCTCATCCTGTTACTCACCGCCATGTACGGTCTGCAACCGGCATCTCTGGTTTTGGCGATGGAGTCCACCAGCTGACCGCTGATGCCAAAGTCACACAGCTTTATGTTGCCGTTCCTGTCCAGGAGGATGTTTGACGGCTTAATGTCTGAGTTAAGAGACACGGCTGGTGAAAAGACACGCAATGATCCAAATGCATTACAATGGTGAAAGTCAGGTATCCTCTTACCTCTGTGTATAATTTTCAAGTTTTCTTTTAAGTGGTTAAGTGCCTTCACAGTCTGTAACATGCAAAAACAGAGTTTAGGACAACAAGACGATAATCGGGCTTCTAATATGGATAAAATAAGGAAGACTCGAGTCCAAAAAACTTACAGCTAAAGTTATTTTTCCTAATATTTCTTCTGGAATCACATCATCTAATGAGCCATATACAAACTTGTAAAATTTGTCTAACGAGGTAGCCATAAGTTCCATACAAATCCAGCAGTCCCCCTGAAAAAACAAAAAAACAAACAAGGAATATTCAGTCACTTGTTTCCTTTGAGGTGAGACATTATTGTTCATTCTGTAACAAAGTGACTTCATTTCACCTCTCTGAACAGAGCACCATAAAACTGCACGATGTAAGGACAATCACTACTTCTCATAACCACGTCCAAGTCCATCAACAGCTGCTTCTGTTCTCTCTCATCAACTGTTGATCGAATCCTCTGAAAATGACAAAATGCTTCCATACGTATCAAACAGACTCACAGACATCGCTCCCGTGTTCAGTTTTAGCTCAGACAGAGAAAGGGCAATGATCACCTTGACCGCCATGATCTGGTTACTCGGCTTGTGCACCATCTTGTTGACGGAGCCGTAAGCTCCTCGGCCGATCTCGCCCAGATCTTTGAGATCTTCGGCTGTGAAGTCCCAGTGCTGCTCTGGGGAGATCTTCAATTTTCCCGAGGACTCGATGCTGTGTGTCCTCAGCCTCTCTCTGAGGGGGAAGAAAGAAAGAGCCAGCCAAAATAACGAGAAACTGGATGAACTACATTAACAGACAAGCCTGGGGGAAAGCTCACTCACATGTGAGGGTTCTGGAAGGGCGGCCCGGCCGTGTTCAGTGTGAATCTAGTCATGGGTTTGATGGGAGGATTGGCAAAGTTCAGCTTCAGGGCTTTACGTTTACCTGAGCGAGAGAAACATGAATCAAACGCAGAGGAAACGACCAAACTCATCCCACACGACAGCTCCGAATGATCAGTGATTGAAAACGATACCAACCATGAAATGAGGCGACACAAGGACTGGGCAGATGATTAAATGCATCCCAACCTCCTGAAATCTATAGATGACATGCTTTTTATAGATTATTGGGATGGCAACTGGCAACCTCTGCAACACCTGCGCATTTACAAAAATACTCATCCGCAAGCCTTCGAACATATTGTTGGTAATTTCGCCAATTTTTCTAAACTCAGCTACCCCATGAAAAGACCAAAGAGATGAGTTTGGGAGCGGTGTAGCATTTCTGTTTCATGACATTCGTCCATTTTCTTCCACTTATCCGAGTCAGGGACGTTCTTGCAGTGAGGTTCGAACCACTGCGCTGTGGATTCAATCCACATCCAGAAACTTTTGAAAGGGTTCTTCACGATTGCCTAAATGCAAATCTCAATATTATAAGAAAACCTATTCCATTCAATTTTCTTTATGTAGCTTTAAATCACAACAACGGTCTTCAGACGACCCCCTGTGAGCAAGCACTTGGTGACAGTGAGAAGGAAAAACTCCCTTTTAAAAGGAAGAACTCTCCAGCAGAACAAGGTAGAAGGGGAAAAAAAGAAAATAAATATTAATGATAATTTGGAAAAAGTCTAATGTCACCATCTTGAGGTTCTCAACAAAATTAAAAAAAAATTCAAACTTCATGAACTGCAGGGCCCCAGTTTTACAGATTTATTGCATTCATCTTCATCAGACAACAATGCAAAAAGCACCACCTGAGGTCACATGCTTCTAGTCACATGGATGTTGTTACCAACTGGAACATGAAGACAGAGGTAAACAAATCTGTCTTCAATATCCTTCTGCATCCAGGGATTCAATTCAGGCATGCTGCAGAGAGAATTTTCATCCCCGATAGAGATATGCAGTCTCAAACTGCACAACAGCATTAGCATGAACACACATATTGGAGTTTATTGGATTAAAATGGGATTAATCCACCAATGAAAACAGTCCCCAACAAACGTACAACTTTTCCAGTTTAAATAATGTCTGCTTAAAACCACACTGGCTGTAGCTTTTGGGAAATCGATAAAAAACACAGGACGTTTTTATTTCTATTCAGGTTTGCTGACAGCTCAGTCAGTTACTTTGGTCTTTTCATGGGAACAATACAACCCTCACCCAACCACATTTTGCATAAAGCTCATAATAATGGAATTAAAAAGAAAAACATGGTGGGTCCGATAAGATGCATTCTAAAGTCAGAAGTTTTATAGATTTGGAGTACTAGATTGTCTTTGTACGGGAAGCAGACAATCTTGTAATATTTCCATGTTGAAATCCAGACGGGGTTTTTCTTGGCTGACTAGACACGTAAGCATGACTGAGCAACAAACAGAAGGCAATGAGTTATCTTGAATAAAAGATCAGCGCACTTTCCTAATGTTTGTATTTTTTGTGATTTTTGAGGAAATGGACAAAAAAATCTGATAATAACACTAAAAAGTTTACTTGGAAAAACAAGTGAATGAATCTATTTTTGAATAAATCTACTTTAATCAAAAAAATGCAAATAAATAAGTGAGTGGAGCAACCTCACTGACTCAACTGCAAGCAGGCTGATACTGGTGTACAGTCAGTTGCCAGTTTAGTATCATTAGCTAAAACTGAAACGATCTACTTGAGCAGTCCTGCAAAAAATCCTCCCTCGTGAAGGTCGTTCAGACAGCTGTTCTAAGCACTCAATGTTGCCTCATCAAAACAATCAGGGTACAGAAAAACCAATCAGTCCCCTCCATTATGTCCTGGTAATATAATGGGTATGTATCTTTATAATTTACAACTCATAAAGAGGCGGGGCTTTTCAAAGTAAATCTGATATCTCCATGATGACACTTGATGATGTATAATAATCTTTAAAAAAAAAAACAACAACAAAAGTGAAAGAATGAAGATGATTTCAGGGAAATCTATGTTATTGCTTTACACAGGTGTTTGATCTGCAGGTACTGATATAAATGTGGTGGCCTAAATAATAGAAAAACCTGTAGGTACAATGCATCCTTGAGTTAAATCCAAAGTCATCTGGTCCTCTGTTACCTACGACATTCTCCAGAGACCAAAGACACAAAATAACCAAGATCCATTGGATGACAGCACCTTTCAACTCTGGGTCTAGGGGGCCACAACAGCAGAACATGGCCTAAGAATAAGTTTTCCCCGATTGGAGACTCTGCCAGACACTCCCAGACGACCCTCAATCTGCAGTTGGATGCGACAGACCTCATACACAAGCTCTAGCTTCTTTCTTCATAAGAGGGGTGGCGTTCCATGTCCCTAACACCAGTCAGGGCAGCCATGGACCAGACGACAAGGGCCTCCACTCAATCCGCAAGTAACCAAACCCCTACAGCTCCTCACGCAGTTGGTAGGAGTCGTAGCGGGTACTATAAAGAGGAGGATTTACTGCAGGACTGCTAGATTGGACCGTTTGGCTGTACAGACCAAATAAAATAGCAGATGAATGCAAACTAGGCACAAAAACCAGTGAGAAATGATCATGTCACTGTTTATGTCTCTCATAATCATAACTTGCATTACCATCTGGCTTTGTGCAAAACTAAGAATTTAAAGACTCAAATTTCCAAAGCATGTCAACAGTAGATGAAAAAAATACCCAGACACTGATGTTGATGCAGAGACAGAAATCCAGCATGCTGCTTAAACCACCTCCACTTACAATGCAAACAGACCAACCCAAAGATAAACATGAAGGGGGGGTAAGAAAGAAAAAAATAAAATGAAATATATATTGGGAAACATGCTCCTCAGGCCAACTGCTCTGATTTCACCTTGAATCGAAGGACAGCTCACTCCACCCAAAATACCACAGGAATGCGAGTGCTGAAATTCCACTAGGTTTCAATGGAAGAAGTTGTGTGAAATGACAACTTCACAGTGTGCGTACCTTGTCTTGACAAGAAAGGGCTATGCTGGAGTGCACCAATGCCAAGGGGAGGGAAAAAAAAGTAACACACACACTTATACAGGCACTACTTATGCTGGTTAGTTGCACACTGAAAACCAGCCAGGTAGAGCTTCCATTGCACTTTTTAAACTGGTGTTTCTTTGGTTGGCAGAAGGGGGAGAGGGGGGTCCGTTGAGAGATCTCGTGCCAAAATATCAATGGAAGCTCTGAATTTTAGGCTTGTGCCGACGAGAACAGACACGCTTTTCCTGGAAGTGTGTCTGACAAAAAAAATAAAAATAACGGTCTTTTTGCGCAGCACATAAATCCTGACATGGACAAAACAAACAACATTTCTATAACTGCATGCGTCTGTAGCCTGATATATCCTGATATCTGAAAAGGTCATATTAAAAGCATCAGGTACCGGCACAAGCCTACTTGAACCCATCAGAAGTTTTGACTCAGATTAGTAAAGAACAGCAGGACAGACTCCCCCATACCAGACTGTCAGGCAGAAACAAAGGGATGAGAACTGTTGGTGCTGAAGCAAAAGAGATTTGGCTTACTTGGGGGAGCTCCAGACAGGTTTATCTGAAACCCTAGAGGTGAGAAGACAGCTTTTTATTTTTATTATATTTCACCTTCCATATGCCAGCCTGTGTTATATACCTCAAGAGATAGACTACTACTTTGTCAGTTTTGACTTTAATATCCCAACAACTCAAAAGCCCGAGAAGCAATTTACAAAAACTGCCCTGGCTTTAGTTTCGGAGCTGTCAAACATTCGGGTGCATCTATCGCAGGTTAAATGCATTTCCTGAATGGCAATGCACTGGCATGCACGCATGTTTATGAGCCAAGCACTTGGAGCAGGATGAGGTGTCAGTCAGTGAAGAAGGAAAAATGGCCTGCAGGTAAAACTAAAAAGGAACGAGCATGACTTATGATCGTGAAATTATTTGAACTTAAAAACAACAACAACAACAACAAATGTGTACATAAATAAAACACTTTTGTTTTTCCTCTTAGGACAGCTCACCATCCATCAGCATCACGGGAGGAGTTAGGAATCGTTAGTTAGCAGCATTAAAATGAAAGATGAAATACAGTCAGGGAAAAGTAAACAGAGACAGGATTACGTGACGTAAATGTAAATATAAAAATTAAACAATCAAAGCACTTGAAGGTTATGTTATCGCTAACGTTAGGCTTAATTAAAGTGGCATCAAGTTTATTATTGTGACATCTACGAGGGCTGAAAAATGCATGCATCTCATTTACACTGATTACATTAAAGTGAAATACACCTAATTCCAATCAAGCAATATTCACCTTCATGATTCAGGGATTCTTACATCAGTATATTGTGAGATTTCTTTTCTAAATCAGAGTATGTAATAGCTGTTTCATTTTCCCAAGAATTTACTATCCAGATTAAACACTGTATTTTTAAAGTCATCTGCTTATCTGACTCTACTAAGTCAAGGAAGTGTGTAGCTACCTGTTTCACTCTGACATCTCCAGCAGGTGTTGGACTCTGAAAGTTAAAATGAGAGACTGTTTGTACAAAAACCACAGCATAGGTAAAGAGCATTTTCGTGTGGTGGTGCTGAGAAAGCCTTCACTACTGTCTGCACAAGCAAGTATGGAGATGTGCTGCACTGAGTTGCATAAACCTGCTGCTTAATAGATCTGCAAATAATGCATCCGATATAACTAAACTCCAATAACGAATCCAGCTATTTAACTTACGTTATTGCCATCAACGTACAGCAAATATTTCTGAGAAAATCTTAATCGTTGTGCGTTTTGATAAAGTCAGCCTACGTAACACTAACATAACTGAGGTGCAAGCCACCGTGTACGTGTGGAAGATCATCTTGAATGTCAAGAGTGCTGCAACCCAAGTGCATTCAGAAACACTGCTCTAATCTAAGCTGAACAATGTCCCTCCACTGTCTGTGTTATTTACCAACATAAATATTTTAATAGGTTTATGTACGATAAAGAAATATCACCGCTAGCTAAAATTGCCTGTTTTTGTAATGGGACTTGGCGAGAATATGTCCAGGCAATAGAAAAACAGGATGCAACGGGGCAATAAAACACCAAAAAATGGTAACAAGGACATTTAACTCGTTAGCAAAGAAATAATAAATTGATTATTTTTCCAATTGGTGAACTCGGCAATAACAGCTCTCCTGTCTGAGAGGGGATGCTAGTCCGCTCCCTTGGGAATGTTTTTCAGTCCTGGGAGTAGCCTGAGCCTCCCACGGCTAGCCTTGCTAACATTAACCTTCACTGCAGCAGAATGTGAGCCCTCCCCTCCTCCTCCAGCTTCACCAGAATATTTCCCACCGCCTCCCACTTACCCTGCATGCTGCTCATGGTGGTAATGTGCTGGGACTGGGACTGGTGTTGCTGGTGTACTCCTGCGTTGTTGCTGCTGGGTGTTGTTGAGTTGTTAGGGCTGGGAGTCGCCATTGTTGTGTGTTTGAATTCCATCAGCAGCACCCGGAGCTGCAATGCAGAGACTCGGAGAGCAACTTCACTCCCTTCCCCACGGCCACTCTAACCGTTGCTAGGCTAACAGCCGCAAAAAAAGGCAGGCAGCGGCGCTTGAAATGCCGTAAATTGCTACAGCTTTTTAAAATGTCAGGGCTACGTTAAAGGCCACCTTTGTACCAACGTTAAAAAAAACAAACATACAGCCAAGCTAGGCTAACTAAACTGGCTATCCCAGAGGCTTTACGACCCGCAATCAGCTGACCAAATGACACGGACATGTCAACACCCACTGTATGGGGGGCCAACAGTGCCAACATGAAATGCGTCGATAAATAATTCATTATCCCTGACGTTCTAAGTGAACGGACATAAACCCTGGACTCATTTGGAAGATGGTGGTGAAAAACGGTACGCCAGTATATTAGATATAATATGATAATTAATTAACAGACTGTTCTGTAGATCTCTCCTAAAAATACTATAAATGTGTACATAACTCTCATTGAAAAAGCCCTTTTCATATTCATTTGCTTGTTGTTATTTGTTGTTTGTTAGACTTTCAACACTTATAACAGACAGTTGGTGTTTAGAATACAGTTGACTAAATTTTGATAACAAATATTTTTTTTAATCTGGCATGATATCACTCTTCAGCACCTGCTGGTCCAGATGTTTCTGCCCCCAATGAAAAGGTTCTGAGTTCTTTCCCTGCATTAAAATATTTTCAGTGTCAGTTAATTGATGTTAATTAATTAATTGAAAATAAAACGCTATAAAGAAGTATAATACAATCTGAACATCAGGTATAAAAACAAGCAAGTGACACAATTTAAAATATACTGACAGTGCTCCACTGAAACTGTCCAGTCCAAGATTAACTTTGATATCAGCAAAACTTATTTGTTGTTGAAGAAATAAAACACTGAAATGAAGAAATCATCACCTGTTTGATATCACCTAAGAGGAGTAAATCCAGTTTTTCCATCCATTTAGAGATTAGGGTGAGTGCTTTGAAAACAGAGTGCTGGGAATAGACTTCTTTTCAGGTGTGCCAATTAGGTGAGATCTGACAGCCTGGGCCCCTCAGGGATGATCTGATATCCTCGTGTTGGTGTTGTTCCCAGACCATCATGAAAATGTTGTTCCAGGTTCAACATTGCAAGTGACCAATCACATTGTTGTGACGTTATTCTTTTGCGCGCCAAGCCATTCGTGCATTTATGAAATTCCAATGTTGCAAGGACAATATCAATTCTGCTTACTGTTTATTAAAGGGTTACTGTTAGGGTTAGGGTCAGGGTCCGTTGATTGGCGGACAGAGGCGGTTTCTCGCAGCTTAAGTACAGTTTTTTGTTTTACACCGGTTTTTCCCGAAGTCGCAAAAGTATGACGTCACAACATTCTGATTGGTCACTTGCAATGTTGATCCTGGAACAACATTTAGTATGATGATCTGGGAACAACACCAACACGAGGATATCAGATTGTGCAGCAGCTCATAGCTGCTAAGGCAAACTGGGTGTTAGGCTAACCACAGATTTCCAAAAACAATGGAGCACTTCTCCAAGTAGACTCTACATTGACAAATCATTTAGACATTTGAAGATCGTGTCACTACATTCACAACTAAAAAATAAATAAAAATAAGAAAAAACCCCAAAGTGTATTTGGTGAATGTAACAACAGAAAAAGCATTTGACTTGCACTTTGTCCCACGATCCTCCATCATTACCAGTTGGGATTTTAGTCAAAATCCGTAATGGGATACCTGGCAGCCAAGTGGACACCAACACTAACTGATTGTGGCAGTCATCCATTCTCTGTCTTGACTTGCTGTACAGGGTAACCATATGCTAGAGTCTGTTGGCGATTGACAGCGTAAATTATTCCATGATGCACTGCAGCACAGGAAATACAAAATAATAAAACAGTGATAAAATGAATGGATATTTATTAAATCAATGATATTGTATTGTATTGTATTTATTTACGGCTTGATTTCATTCATGTAACTTCATTTATTTATTTATTTATTTAGTTATGTCATTTTGGCACCTTTGTCCCTCCATACATACATAAGTAGCGGCCGACACGCGAGCAGCAGACAGAATCGACGTTCAACGGAGTTTGTTTCAAAATAAAATACAGCAGTGCTTGGCTAAAATGTATTAGGAGTCACATCAATGTCCTTAAGAGATATTATAAGCAGGAGATATGACACAGAATCCTGAATTACATTTTATGGAATAAGTGAAATTTAATTGAAATTAAACTGAAATTGAGGTAAATTGACTATATTAGATTCAAAATAAGTATCTAGTGGAGTTTCACCTCATTTTAGCTCACTGCCACATTGATTAAACCTGTTTGTGACTCAGTGTGCTTTCAGTGTACTATCCTGCAGAATGTGTAAAAGCGTGCCAAGAAAAGCCTTCACAGCTCTACATAAAAACATCCAAATTACCAAAAAGCTTTTGAACATGTTGCCCTTCTTCCTGGAATAATCTACAAGCTTCAGGCTGGATACATGTTAAAATAATAGTGTCTAAGGTTGCACTGAAGTTCATCTGAGGTGAAACCTTTTTGCTTTTTGTTTTGAGCTGGATGCTGTGTTCACTCCTTATACTTCTTATAGATCACAGTTAATTTAGATAATTCTCGAAATAAATGCATGGTACATTTAAATTAATATTCAGGGCACACTTGATTGTCACAGTATAAGACAAAAAAGCAAAATGTAAAACAGGCAAAAAAATCTGTGAGAAGTGAAAGAGCAGTGACCCATGACCAGCACCTGCTAAACTGTCTTGTGTTGCTGCTTCGCTGCACCTGCTGTCACTTTGATTTGCACCAACGTAATAGATTCCCAATGCTGTGTGCACACGTGTAAATCAAGTTATTATGTATTTTAATGCCATTTTTTACCACATACAAGCAATGTCAAAGCTACAGTTAAATTTTGTGGGCTTGAAACAACTAAACAAATGAAACTTTACTAGTATAATTTAAGAGTCTGAGTCTGCTGATTTAATACAAAATTGTTAAAGTAGTGTTTACACATTTATATTCAACAAAAGAAGAAGAATGAAACAAAAAAATAAATAAAAATCTAAGCAGCTTTGTTTGCTTTAGTTTAGATTTTCAGACATTTTTCTTTCTTTTCTGGTCTTTGTTCTGACCAGTGACAAGGTTTATACTCATGGTACTTTTATTTTGTAAAGATATCATAAATCATTGCAGCAACACCTCCGCCCAGCCACCATATTGGTGCGGGGAACTACTGTAATTCCTAGTGCATTATTAAGGCATATAAATATATATCATAACCGGGATCTCCATTATTAAAAGGAAAATATTTCATGTCAGAAACGTCAGAAACTGGAGACAAATAAATGCAAACCTTCGAGTGTTCATATTAAAACACACAAACAGAGAAGGAGCTTCTGTAAAATGATATTTAACTGCATGCTTTGTGTAAGTAATATCGAAACATAGCCTGTTCCTTTTTGCGGTTTTATTTTGAACATGTTAAAATAACACAACAACAACAATGACAACAAAGAAAAGACAAAAATACAATAAATCAAACCTAACATGAGGAAAACAAAACAATCCTCATCCTGATAAAGCATTTAAAGGATTTAGATCATATTTCCCTGCTGTGGAGAACTTTATCAGCATCTTCACAGTAGCAGAATATGGAAAATTGTCCCGATTCCATCTTTAACTGGTCTCAGAACCCCGCTGCAAGATGGCGGCGGCAAGGACGCGTCTGATTAATCGGATAAGGCGTGTCTTCTAGCAGACTAACGTCATTGCGGACTTTTGAAATGTGTGCTCGATTTATCGATCAAGGTGTCCAGGAATAAAAGGGTGCCAGGTTTATTTGATGCTTACGTACACGTTTGTTTGTTTTAGAAGATGCATGCGGGATATGACATATTAAATTAACAACTTTAATTACTTTTTTGTGCAAATTATGGATAATTAAACAAAATAAAAAGTAAATATATAAATAAAATAAAGAAACAACGCGATAGTGAGTGTCGTTTACACCGCCTGTGATCGATGCATCCGTCAGCAGACGTGATATATATCGAACGAACCCATCACGGTTTTGACCAATTTGACAGCCTTGCGGAACTGCAGGTGCGCCTGCTTTAAAACGTGTGCACGTCCCGTTGGCCCGGGCGGGGAAGTGAAACAATAAGCAGCTATGGGAGAAGTTTGTAAGGAGAGGAAGCCGTGGCTTCGTGTTGTTTGGCAAATCTGCAACGTTTTCATGTGTTTGTTCTTCGCTATGGCGTCGTACGTCCAGGTGAGAGTTTGATTTTTTGTTCTCTCAGCACTTCTTTGAACTGTGATCAATAACTATGTCCTGACTTCCGCTGCAGATCAATGATCCAGATGCAGGTTTATGGATGGTAAGATTACACAAGAGTACACTTTTTTTGGTCCATTTTTTTTAGACATTTTGATCTTTTTGCACAGTTTATTATAAACGCCACCCTCTTTTTCAGGCTGGTTACGGCGTCCCTGCAGTCCTGAGTGCGTGTATTGTTGTGAAGCCTCATGTGACAGGTACAGGGATGAGTTTGGAGTCATTTGTCAGTAGATGCTTCGCATATTAACAATAAAGTCCTCATGTTAACGTGCATGAAGCTGGTATCTTACGTTGCTGCTGAACTTTACTCGTGCATTTCCCCAGTGCACGTAGCGCCACCCTGCGGCTGTATCCTGACTGTGCAGCTCGTTGCAGAGTTTGGGTTGTGATTTCAATTGTTTGCCTTCATTATTTTTGTTTCCTTTTCAGAGACTTTGCCCTGGAGGCGTGTTGCTGACCTTCATGTGCTGATTTCCAGTGCGATCAGTGCCATGTTGGGATGGACGCTCTACAAAGAGCAAATCACACAGATCTTCCAGAAGGAGGAGGGCAGGTACGCCACACCTCACCTGATCTGAGAAAAACAAACCGTTTACGCATTTTTAGGCTCTCCATTCAAAAAAATGTGCTGCCTATCAGACGGTATAACTATAATGAAGCTTCACTTCATTAAAGGCATTCTGCTGCATCATTATAGTTTAATTCTGTATAAAACACTAATGTAACATATTTTGCAGATTATTATTTTTATACATGGATATTTAATATAGTTTTTATCCCTTTAGAGAATTTTCAGGTCTCGTTTTGACTGCAATTTGGCTCCTCCTGTGTCGCCACTCTGGAAGGTAACAGATTTAGTTTGAATCTAATTTCCATCTTATACTGAGAACTTTACAAAAAACTTAACTTTGTATAGTTTTTTTTCCTCTGTGTGTGTCTGTATGTGTATATATAATATATTATAATAATTACTGTTTTTTTAGAAAAACAATTTAATCCTTGTGATTTTTCTGTTCATTTTTCTGAGGTAAACTCAGAGAATATCCAAATGTTACCTCATATTTTTGTGTCAAAAGAATATCCTCTTCATGTTTTTTAAATTTAATCTCAGCTAATAAATTTAGCATTGTTAATTTTTTTTTCTTTTTGTTTGTTGTTTTTGTTGTTGTTGTTGTTCTTTTTTCTGCCTACATTGAGCCTATAACTCAACCATACTTTTTTTGTCCTTTATATTTCATCTGCTCTCTGTTTTCCTTTCCTCCCCCTCATCTCCTCATTTTGTCAGAGCTCCTGTCGGGATACTCCGAGTCTCCACAGCTGCTGCCATCACAGTCTTCCCATTTGTGGCCTGGCTTTATTACCACATCAACAAGGATCTGAGATCAGACTGGCCTTCACACTGTACGACTGCCATTTAGACATCAGCCTGTTTTGGCTGATGAAACATGATTAAACACAAATCTATGATAGCTAAAATGCACTGATCTGTTTGAGTTTTTATTGAACACTTTTGTAAAATAATTAATAAAAATAAAAAAGTTTATTATTTAAACTTTATCTTCTGTTAAATCAAATGTAATTTTCAAGTTAAATAAAATAAAGTGAATTTAAGACCAGTCTAGTCTAAAAGTAAACCTTTTTCATTCTTCGGGTGGCAGCATAGACACGGCCAAAAGAGACAGTAGAAGAAGAAGGTTGTGACGTATTTTCCTGTGTTTAGTAACCGTTCCCCGGCTACGGATCTGAGATCAGCCACTTTAGCGCCTTGTGGGCTATTTAAAACTAGCACCGCTGCAGTATAACTGATCTGAGAACAGAAGCCAGTCCGCAGAGTTCCTGTTCACTTCTCATGCTTTACCAAAGCTGTAGCGGCTTCCTGCTTGTTGTAGCGGTTCTGTTCAGGTCCAACCATGGCTCTGAGTGTGCTGTATCACAGCCTGGGCTGCCGGCTGCTTCACAGCAGAGTCTTACAGAGTCCGGCGAAGCTCACACTCGGCGCTTTACCGAGGCAGTCGGCCCTGAAACACACGCTGTCCCCGCGGAGAACTCACTGCTACCTGGTAGGTCAAACCTGCCTGTGTCCGCGGAGCTAGCACACTTCATTGAAACATTTAACAGTTAGAGTCATGTGGCAAACAGTCAGATGATCCGGTCTTTCTTTGTAGTTTAACCAGGTTTTGTTTAGTGACAACAATTTCAAATAGTTTTAAAATACTTATTGGCAAATAATTTTGCTGTCTGTATCGCGCGCGCGAGGGGGCGGGCACTCAATAATTTAGAACCATCTCCATTCACACCTGCTTCACCTCCTAACAGCACCACCTTAACCTAGTTTGGAAACTAGATGAGCCACAGACACGGGGCCAAGACCTGGATTAAACCCACTGCTGGACGAAGATCCATTTTTAGTCCCGTCTCAGGGAAACTGGTTGTTCAAGCTGATTTATTATAGAAAGTTCCAGCTCCACATATTTTTTTTTTCTTGGACTTTACTAGAGTAGCTTGACATATTTCCCATTTCAAATTAAGCTTTATTTGCCTTATACTGGGCCCTGAAATAAGCAGTTTGAGCTCTAACGAACTTTGAGCCATCCTTTTTCCTGATTGGCTGCCCCTCGTTACATTGCTCTTTGACATAATAAACATGCAAAAGTAGAAAATATGTGAGAGACGTGAGTGTTTGGAGCAGTTCATCTCCACTGTTGCATCCTTATGAACATTGGTGCTTGTTGATATTGATGTCACAGCTGTGGGCGATCAGTGTATTTGATGAAATATTAGCTCTTGATTTCCGTGACCTGGGAAACACAACGCGACTGGTGTGATCAGCCCATCAGGAACTTTAAGATTAAACCTTTGTGTCCTTTATCGACCTCGTAGTATTTTTGTGTGTGTGTGTCCGGTGTGATTTGAATTGTGTGAAATTTGTGTCAAAGTAGGCAACAAGGAGGGAGTCCACAAAAGATGTTTACTTTAATAAAAGATGATTTATTAAACATAAACTAACCAAGACACAAACATCAAGGAGAGTTGATACCTGGTGGAATGGAAGAGACTGAGCAGGTCACCTGGGCCGGCTTTTATAACCTGGAGAGCACAGCTCAGCTGCGTTAGCTGACAATCCTTCCTCATCAACCAGTTATTAATAACAGCAGGCCAGGACGTCTTTGATTACTTTTTATATTGACTGTGTAAATCTGACTATTCCTAAATGTGACAACCCACCCACTGTCAAACACCACTAAATATAAAAAGTACATACAGATAAGATGGTAATAATAATAATGCAGCAGCTTTGGTAATGCTAATAGGGGAGTGTAGCTAATTAAGCATTAAGCAGTGTAATTATTACGCTGGTGCATATGTAATGCCTACTGTATGTAAAGCTTACTGTCACAAACCTGGATTTTAGATTGAACCTTCAGGGCAGCAATGAAATCCAGCGTCTTTCAGCTGAGACAAGAGGAGAAGATAAGAGATTCTGTGGAAAGATCACTTTAAAGCAGTAACCTTTGCCTCATTTATGAGCGCTGAGCTGTTAGAGGTCCAAGAGTAGAGATGACTCTCAGTGCAGTTATCATTGCTGCAGACGGGGGCGCTGCTGTTCCTGAAATCAGAGATAAATGCCTTTGTTTTCAAGACTTACAGCAGTGACTTTAAGTAGTTAAGAGGCTGCTTTAACATTACTGCCCATCTTAGCAAAGAGAAATGCATCAGCCGCATTGATGACACCACCCCTATATCCACTGACCTCATTTAAAACTGTGGCCATATTTAACTGCAGCAGTTTTATATTTTATGACTTAAATCAACTCACAGCTTCCTGTGCTTGCTCATTAACAGGTGAATGGGAGTCAGCAGCACACCTGCAGAGCAACGCAATGGCAGAATCAACACAGCTTAAGAACGTTTTCCTCGATGCCTCCTCCACCCTCATCAGGAGATAAGCCAAAGACGTCTGGGGTAAGAGTTAAACGTTTATGTTACAGCTGATCCCCAGCGTGATCAACTCCATTTGTTCTCAATTGAAATTTTCAGACATTAACTAAGTTTTAAAGGTTTCTTTTGTCATATAGGGCAGGGACATGACTGACATTAGGGCCTGTAGCAGCAGTCTGTAGCAGTCTTCTCCCAAACTCAGCTATAACTGATTTATTTAAGGTGACCCAAAGGATATGGAGCTGTTAAAATAAGCTTACCAAGAGTTTATTTGCAGGTAGAGAATGTCAAGACATAAATATCTGTATAACTATACCCGTTCAGTCCTTTTGCTTCCTTTGTGCTCTCTTTAAAGCCTGTGACGTGGAAATCTTTAGCAGTAACGTTTGCCATCGGTGGTGCGCTGCTCGGAGGGATGAAATATTTTAAGAAAGAAAAGGAAGAAAGTAAGTATTTCACTGGTTAATGCGCTCTAAGACTAAACTTCAATGCCTGTATAGAAAGAAACCGCAGACAGACTGTGTATTTTATAGATATAAAGGTTAAATAAAGTGATAGGGGTCCTAAATGCCCCTCCTCTGTGACTGTGTTGCAATTGGCAGTGATTGAAAAAGAGAGGAACAAGTCGATAGGGAAGGCGGCGCTGGGAGGCCCGTTCTCACTCATCGATCACAACAACAAGCCCACCAAGAGCGAGGACTTCCTCGGCCAGTGGATCCTCCTCTACTTCGGGTTCACTCACTGCCCCGACATCTGCCCCGATGAACTGGAGAAGATGATCGAAGTGGTGGATGAAATAGGTATTTAAACCGTTTTTTATTTGCAGCGAGAAGTCAAAGTCCTGATTTTACTCAACATCTGGCTTTTTTTGTTGTTGTTTTGCAGACAAAATAAAAACTTTGCCAAACTTGACGCCGATCCTCATCACCATCGACCCCGACAGGGACACACCAGAGGCCTTAGCTACATATGTGAAAGGTAAGAAAGCAACGTGATCAAACTGTGCCTCAGTACACGCACATGACAACATTTTCCACTATGACGTCACAACTCCAGCTTAGTTTTCCGTAATTTTTGTAATTCATCTTCTCAGAAGAAAAGCAGAGGTATCAACTGAACCCCTGCTTTTATAGAACTATTAGACTTCTATTAGACAAATAGAATATTTTTCATTTTCATAACACCTTAGTGCTTCTGTGTGTGTATTTATATGTACAAACACTCTTTTGTAGCTAAATACCAAGTCTTATAAACTGATGCTAGAACCTAACAGCATGTCTTTTATCCTGTCTTCCTTCCCTCACCCCAACCAGACTGCTGCCCTCCCTGAGCCTGGTTCTGCCGGAGGTTTCTTCCTGTTAAAAGGAAGTTTTTCCTTCCCACTGTCGCCAAAGTGCTTGCTGATAGGGGGTCATATGATGGTTGGGTTTTTCTCTGTATATATTATCATAGGGTCTACCTTACAATATAAAGCGCCTTGAGGTGGAAGGAAATTCAACACATTTCTGTTCATCCAGTGGTCAAAAATAACAGCAGACAGACACGTGCAGACATTTCTGTCAAGTAACGTAACACAAAACCTTCACTGTACACAGATCGATGTCCCTAAAAAGCACTCTGAGCCAGCATCACCTGATGGTCAGACTGTGAGAGGACAAGAATTGATTCTGTTTGGTCTGTTTGTGCTTTTTAATGATTGAGGAAAATAAGAAATAACGTGACTTATGTGAGCAGTGTTGCAGTGGTTAGCACTGATGCCTGACAGTGAGGTGGTCCTGGGTTCTGTGTGGCCTCGAGCTCCAATGACACTGAATGGGATAGGTGTTGAAAGCAAAAACAATGCAGGTGTGCACAGATTCAGATCAGGGACAAAAAGTTGCAAATAAATACATTTTTGTTTTTGGAGTTGTGGTTGCAGGTCTGCAGGTGAAAGTGGTTTGTGTTGATTAGAGCTTCTTGATAAAATCTGATTATTATGCCGTCATTTAGCTGCTTTACTCCTGTGTTTCTAGGTGTTAAACTTTCTTACTGTCTCATCTTTCAGAGTTTTCCCCAAAGCTGATCGGTCTGACGGGAACGACGGCTCAGATCAATGAAGTTTCCAGAGCATACAGAGTGTACTTCAGTCAGGGGCCAAAGGATGAAGACAACGACTACATCGTGAGTTACCGTCTGCTCTCAATCAGCTCCCAGAACTCGTGATTTCCTTCAGTTACTAGGTTTATGTGTCTGTCTTCTGCAGGTCGATCACACAATCATCATGTACCTCGTGGGACCCGACGGAGAGTTCGTGGATTATTTCGGACAGAACAAAAGAAGTGTGGAGATCACCAACTCGATAGCGGCACACATGAGGAGGTTCAAGAAGGGAAAATGAGCAGCAGCCCATTAAAGCGGACTCATCCTCAGGTGTGTCTCTGCACCACTGCCGTCTTATCTGGGCTTTTATTTATTGTGGATACACTACTCCATAAAGATACATATCTGCGGTGACACTCGGTGGTGTGCAGTATGCCTGATATTTGCATTTTACTTTCTATGACTCTGTGATCATTTTGCAAACTGTGGAATAAAAAACAAACAAACCCACACACAGCCAAATGAGCTCGATATAGTTTTTTTTATTTCAAGCTTGAATGACAAACATTTAGCTTCATGTTTTAATGTTTAATTTTTAAATTAAAAGTGGATCTATTCTTTTTTTTTTTTTTCTTCTCTTCATATCAAACATGGCTAAACTTTCAAATAATGTGTCAACATGCATGTGCGTCACACATTAAGGCTTCAGACTCGGAAGACTCTAAATTCTTAGTTTCAGCCTGTCTTCTTTACCACTGTTTTCTCTGTAACATGCCACAGAGCACGTATATCTATAATGTGTTCACCTCGAGTAGCCAATCAGAAGAACTCGGCCTTAAAAGAAGAGTGATGTGGGCTAAAACAGCTGGTTTCAATGAGAGGATTGGAGGGACGGAACCAAGACCCAGGCTGCATCCCAATTCAGGGTCTGCAGCCTTAAAGTACGCATTTCAAGGCCGATTACGTCACAGCGGCGCGCCGAAGGCTGTCCCAATTCAAAGGCTGCTCGAAATGCGGCCCTCAAATGCGTCCTTCATTTCCCTGAATTTTAAGGCTGTGGAAGTGTAGACTTCGTGGCCCAACATATCCCTGAATGCATAGCGCGGCGGTGGGTGTGGATAATTTTGCCGAAAAAAAACGGCGGATGAGGGGCGGCCGAAGAGTAAACTTTAAGTACTGAATATGACGTCACTTATTTATGTGCAAATGTTTAATAACGAAGACATGAAAACATTACTGTTGGCCACATGTCGGCAAAGTCATGTGACATTAGTGACGTTTGTACTAACTTGGTTTTAAAGCCTTTACTTTAAAATATACGCCGTTCAATAGCTGAGCTTAATCAGAGAATGATCAAAGCTCATGTAGAAACAAACAAATGAACAAAAGATTTTCTCCTTCATTTCTGTCAAACACAGCTGTATGACACGTTTCCAGCTGTTAGTATCATGGTTGCTAGGCAACCTGGGAAGCGCAACGGAGGCTAGACCGTCCCATTTCACAAGCCTCGCACTTCAGGCCTTAGCGGTCTTTGAGTACGCGGCCCTTGAGGATCGTTGAGGTTGCGTACTTTAAGGCTGCAGACCCTGAATTGGGATACAGCCCCAGTATGGGCTAAATAAGGATTGTTATTGAACAGAGAATCATGCAAAGCTGCTCTCGTTGGGTACAAGCTGTAGGATCATGAATGACACCACAGCAGGCTAAAAAAATATTAACTTTGTTCACTTACTTTTAAAAAACATGTTTAATGTCTTACAATATGTAAAAGAAAGAATGTGGGTGATTATGGATTTAATTTTTATAGCTCACTTTGAAACACTTAACATTGAAAAAGAATACTGTAAACAAAGATGTTTAATATGTTTAGAAAAAGCCAGGAGATGAGATTTAAAGCAGGACACGGAAGTTGCTTGTTTGGGAGGGACAGCAGACGGGGAGGATTCGAAGCAGCAGAGGGAGTCTCCAGGTCACACGTGATCAAAATGTGTTGATGACTCTGTGCCTGCAGTTTTATACAATGCAATTAAAATTAACTGTAGGTAACATTTTTTTAAAAACTGCAAGCAGGTGTTTCTTTAAGTGCAGCTGCAAAAATCTATGATGAGACCGGCTCCCATAAGAACCACCCCAGGAAAAGAAGAGCAGCAGTTTCCCCTGCAGCAGAAGATCAGCTTCCAAAAGCACAGCAGTTACCAGTACCTCGGGTCAGAGCTCACCTCAGTGCTTTTTGCAGTTCAATCCGGAGACACATCACAAGGTCTGGACATGTGGAAATGCTGCAAAGAAATTAATGAGGGATCATTAAACTGGTAAAAACGGCTGAGATAAAGAAACAAAATGATGTGTCTAACAGATGTTAGACTCGTGGAAACCTGGACTTTGGTCTGATGTCAGATCAGCTGTTTTAATTAGATGCTGAGAAGGTGAACAGATGGTGTCTGCATTAATCGTTACCATCATAAAGCATGGAGGAGACACTGGTGTAGGGATGAATTATCTACTGAAACTGTTGGACATCTTTTCAGAATTTGAAATCACCATGGCTACCACAACATCCTGCGGCGACGTCCCATCCCAGCTTAGCGGGATCAGTTTTTTAAGAAGGAGGAAGGAGCTAAAATACCCCCAGGCTCTGTGAGGAGCTCACTGAGCAATGGCCTCAGCAATCACATGACCTAAATCCAGGTGAGATGGTTTAGGAGTGAATTACAAGCAGCCGCGAGGAGTGTGCAAAGGCAGTATGAAAGCACAGGTGTCTGTGATATTTTATAGCTTGGGAGACTTCAGTATCATTCTACACTGTAAAGAAAATGAGTGAATAAAGGTGGCAGATAGACAGAGACGGAGAAGGACAAACTCTTGACCTTTCATTCTGGAGGCAGCTGCTCAGACTATTGAGCCTCGAGTATTTGGACTGATTAATAAGGTGACAGGAAGAAACTGTGTGGATGGAAACTGTTTTCATAGGCTGGCAAGACGTCTAATTCACCAAACGCCAGCAGCAGGAGTAACTTTTCCACTACAGATGAATGATCAAATACCAGAATTTCAGATTAAACCATGTAATCTATCTTTCAAGTAATCTATTATTTGGTGATTATTTTCTAAGGCAGGGAAATAGTGTTTGAAGGAAAAATCAATGGGTTAAATCAATGGGTAGGAGAGCAGTGTATAGACTGGTGTGTTCTACTGTAGCAGGAGCTGGATGTATTGTGTTGACAAAACTTTATCAAATCTCCTTTTTGTATATATTGTATTACCTGGTCTTTCCAATATTCTTTCTCCTAAATTGCTATACTTTTGTCTCTCTTTGCCGTCACTGATGTATGATGTTTTGAGAGAGGTTTAACGTATCAAAAACATTTAGTCTTTGTCAATTTGTGGGGCTTTATGCCCAAAAATCATAGCTATCTGTATCAGTCTGTGACATATTCCTTCCTGATAGACTCGTCTGATCATCTGCTGATGAAAATTGAATTCAAAACACTTTCGCCTCATTGTCAGCGAGTTCATGAAGACTGAGCTCAGCCATAATGCATAAGTGTTTTTAGACAGCCCTTATCCACAGGCTGATTGTATCATTAAAAACTCACCGTTCACCATTTGCTGGATAATTTCCACCGTCCTTTCCTTTGGAAGAAAATCTCAACCATTATGTAATCATGTCTAACAGACAACAAAGAGGGACTGCGATCTTACCACCAGCCAGTATTGATTTATTAATATCCCTTCCGCCTGTGCACCTGTTGTAGTTCCTCCTTT
>NW_005187496.1:1837088-1843946 GCF_000239375.1 Pundamilia nyererei
ATATATATATATAGCATCAGCTTCTCTTTTGTGTTTTTATTCATGATATTATTTTGGTCAGCTGATTTGATTTTGTGCTTTAAACTATACAAACTACATTTTTACACAAGTGAAACCTCATGTTAGACCTCTTTAATATGTACCAGACTGAGGAGGAGGATTATCAACACTAGGGGGCAGATCACAGTACTTTTCTGTTTTTCTTTTTGTTTTGGGGGGATTTTCTCCACAATCAAAAAGTTATCAACAGTTTGTAAATGATCATATCTTGCATAACTGTGACACAAAGTTTTTGAGGTTTGGTTTGGGCTTCTTGAAGAACATTAGGGATGCAATATATCAGGAAGTAATATTTTCCTTTTTGTTGCTTTTTGTTTGATTTTATTGTTTCTTTTGAATTTATTCACATATTTCGCACTGATTTATTGTCACAACAGTGCTTCACTCTGTTGTACATCTGTTGGCAGAAGTGTGGTGTAATAATAAAAATAAAGAAATATAATAAAAAAAAATCTGCTTCTGTGCTTTCTTTTTACTTTCTTTTTAATTCTAACCGAAGAGCAGTGAAAGCTAAAACTAAGCTTCATTCAGACTGACAGCACGGTTGATCTGCGATGCTGTCAGGCTCCATCAACACCTTCCACTATCGCTCATTGTGTGCAGATCAATCGTGTTGTCAATCTAAATGCAGTGGGGTGCTTTCTTTCTTTGCAGCAGCAGCTTTGGCTCAGAAATGACACAAATCTGTGCTGGGCTTAATCCTAGCCCAACAAAGCTGACTATGAGCTCAACAGAAAGCTTCTTGCACATGTTTGTGGCAACATGATTAGATTTTTAAAGCATTTATTGGAAGAGTGCTTTGCAGTAGTTGTACTTTGATGTGGATCCTTTTCTTTCCCATTGACCTCCTCACCCTGTGCGCTCATCGTCAGATCTGTTTTCCGTCGGGTCAAAGCTTCGGTCTTTGCACCGCACAAGCAGCTGATGGGGATTTTCTCCCTGCTTCTTCTTTTTCATCCCGCAACCCTTAAATTCACATCTCATGGCCTTTTCACAGTCAGACTTCAACATGCACATTTGCTGCCGTGTTGAGACATGACAGAGGGGTCGGGGTAGTGTAAGTCCCTTTGCCTGTTAGGCCCACGCTTGTCTTCCCAAAACCAATTATAATCACAGCTGTTGCCAGACCTTCAAGTGACATTAGGAGGCTATTAAATCAGCGCCAATTAGACTGTCTGTGATGCACTCCCAGACAAAATGCCCATATCACACGGATATTCTTTCTCAGTATTACCATATCATTTCCTCTGCTGTGAGAAGGAGTAATTATAAAAAGTCAAAGTTCAATCCATCAGGCGGAATTTACCCTCAAATGGAATGCAAGAGTTGAGAGGGCCATTTGTTTATGAAGCATATGTTACAGTTTGCTGTTGTCATAATGCTTAAAATGCATGTTTATTACAAGAGGAAACTAGCAAGTACATCCCTATTATTTGTCTGTAAATGCATTATTAATCTATGAAATTACAGTGAACATTCTTTTATCATTTCTAAGGTGGCTTAATCAAATATTGACCCACAGTCTGAAGTTAAAAAATGTCCCAGTTTTATTTGTATGAACTCGTGGGCTGTAGTTCTGTTTTGGAGCCTCAGATTTGCATTTTTCCATCTCCATCTTGTTTTCTTGAAACTGGACATGATATGATGAAAGTGAATCTGATTAAAAATACAAGAAACACCTCATGCTCATCAGCTAATGACTTCTGATTGACCTATCGTTAGCTAACTAGCATATCCTGATTTATCCCGCTTTCTGACATAATAATAACAACTGTAATTTACTAAATGACTTTCATATTAAATTTAGCATCAGCTCCATGGTATCATCACATTCACTTTAAATGTGAAAGCTACCCGGAGCCAGCATCAGGGGCTCACAGGCCTGTCTATTCCTAGTGCCAGTCCTGAGCCCTGATAAACGGAGGGCTGTGTGAGGAAGGGCATTCTCCATGAAACTGGTGCCAAATCAAACATGCAGATCCAGCCCCTGGGAAATAAGGGAGCAGCTGAAAGTACCATCTTCATATTGTATTCATTATGACTTTAAACAATTGAGTGGGCCCATAAACTTTGGGGGGAAGTGTTGACTGAGATCTTAAAGCAGTTGACTATTACACAGGCAGAGGAGCCTCCTCTTGCTGATCATTAAAAAAAAAAGCAGGTTTAAGGCACTTCTGCTTTGACTTCACTTTGCAGACCAAGAAGGTATGCCCAGAAAGTTTATCATGAAAGATAAAATTCCAAAAGTATAAGAGAGAAGGCAGTAGCAATCAAACAACACACACACCTAATGAACAAGCACTTGGCGACAGTGGGAAGAAAAAACTCCCTTTTAACAGGAAGAAACCTCCAGCAGAAACAGTAGGGGGGTGACAGAGACAAGACAAAACACATACTCTGGAGCAGAGCCAGAGATGAATAATAACTAATCATTAAATGCAGAGTTGTGTGTAAACAGTTAAAAAGGTGAGTGAAGATGAAACACATATCCAGCCCTAACTACATGTTTTATCCAAAAGCAAAGTTTTAAGCCTAATCTTAAAAGCAGAGAGAGTGTCTGTCTCCTGAATGCAAACTGGGAACGAAAACGACTCCAAGAGTCCTCACAGTGTTACTGGAGGCCAAGGCAATGCCATTCAGACTATTATTCTGGTCGGACACCATGTTATTAATATTTTTAGTGGTAAATACAATAACCTCAGTTTTATCTGACTTTAGAAGCAGGTCTTTACGTGTTAAAGGCATTCCTGCAGTCAAGCTAATTGGTATGTGCCATCTGGCTTCAGAGGTAGATAGAGTTGGGTGTCATCTGCATAGCAGTGAACAACTATGCTGTCTTCTAATGCTACTGCCTAATGGCATGCATGTATAATGTAAACAGAATTGGTCCTAGAACAGGACCGTGTGGAACTCCATAATTTAGTGTAGTGTGTGAAGAAGATTCCCCATTTACATGATTAAATTGGAGTCTATTAGGTAGATATGACTCAAAACACTGCAGAGCAGTAATACATGCTCTAATCTCTGTAATAAAATATTATGGCCAAAAGTATTGAGCACTGAGATCTAGCAGGAGAAGCACAGAGATGAGTCTACTTTGTTACTTCACTAATGCTGTTTCTGAACTTTGATGAATTCTGAAACCCGACTGAAACTCTTCAAATCAGAATTAGAGGGTCTTAAGGACATTTATTGTCGTTAAGCACAAAGGTGGATGCATTTTTAAGACGCCTCCAGGTGTTAAACGTTTCTCAGTAAATTAGCCGAGCTTCTGTCCTGCTTCAACACACGATCTAACTAAAGTTATGTTTACAGCATTTATTTGACTCTTTAAGTTAAATTTATTGAGATCATAATCCAAGTTTCTCAAAGTTAAAATTGTAAGACTCAAGCAAATTAAGGAAATCTCAACATTATCCTGACTTTTCTGTGGGGAAGTCTGAATAGCACTGGATCCAAAGATAAAACAGTCAGCTAAGCTTCCAGTAAGTCCTGCCTTAACACTGCAGTCACATCCTATAAACGCAAACACACATATCTGCACTATATTATCTTTGGGGATGGAGACACATTAATAGAAACTTGCTCAAAGGATTTTAAATGGATTTATGGTAAATCATGTTAGCCAGGACGCAGCTTCTCACTGATTCTGTGTCAGATGCACTAAAGCATCTCATCCCATGCAATACTCCATTAACTCTTCTAATGATTTTTTATTGAATTCAGAAATCCTGAAAATATATTCCTCCCTAAATGCTTAAAGTTATAACCTCAAGTAAAATATACTTAATAAATAAATGTTGTGCATTTAAAATATAAATTGAGGAAAGTAGATTATTTAAATGATATCATATCATCACCACAGTAGTCCAAGAAGACTAAACTTCCATATTTAGCTTTTCTTGTGTCATATCAGTTTGATAAAGTGTTCAGTGACTAACTGACACACCGTGTTAGTCTCATGATGGTTCTTAAAACGTCTGGGAGTTGTTGTAATTTCATGCGTTATTACACACTTTAAATTGACATTTGAGGGAGATAATTGTCTGCATTTCTATTTTTTTATAAGTAAAAGAGAACAAATACTTTCCTTTACTTGATGTTAAAACACTAGAGACTCAAGAGCTTTATTAATTAATCATTATGTTGGTTAATATGAATAAAAAGCAAATATCTATTGTTTTCTTTTAAATAAATGTGGTTAAATGCTCGATGCGCTAATGTTGCCCACCTATCCCAGCTGCCCCAATAGAGTGGTGTGTGTGACAGACTCTGCTCTCCAGAGTTTTAGCGAAGCCCCAACAGAGCTAATCTTCCCTGATCCCAGAAAATTAGGCCTGCCATGTTGGGACAGTAAGCTTCCAAAGCTGTTGTCCATGCCATTCATTGCTTTTTAATGGAAAGTCTGAAGGATTACAGTTGAAACAGTTTAAAAGTGACACAATACACCTATATATAGACAGTTTGAAGTACAAAATGGACATACTTGCTCATCCAAGGTGGCATGAGAGCCAGATCTCCAAATATAGGTGAAGCAGAACCCCCGACCATCTCTTATAAAAGCTGTCAAAGTCTGGTGAGGGTGTCTAGTCAGGTGTCTGTGGTGCACCATTGGAAAATTAACAACAGTACAGACAGTACAGTCATTTTTTATGATTTAAAGGCTCTAAAACTTCTGGGATTCAAGCATTCTTTGGAAATTCTGACTCAGGTAAGAAACATATTTTTTAAATTTCTCGTCATCTTCACTTTACTTTTAAACTCTTTTTTCATCCTTATCGCTCAGCTCAGCAAAATGAGTGACACGGACATGGAAGTATTTGGGGTGGCCGCCCCATACCTGCGTAAATCTGAGCGGGAGAGAATTGCAGCTCAGAATGTGCCGTTTGATGCCAAAAGTGCCGTTTTTGTGCCTCACCCGAAGCAGGAGTATGTCGAGGGAAAAATCAGAAGCCAGGATGGCACTAAGGTCAATGTGGAGATTGAGGATGGAAAGGTGAAAGAGTCCAGCTATTATTTGACTATTTCTGACATCTTATATCGGTTTTTCTGTCTTTATCTGTCTTTTTTTTTACAATGTATCTTTTTGAAATTGTACTTCAGGTTGTCACAGTGCATGTGGATGACATTCGGCCAATGAACCCACCCAAGTTTGACAAGATAGAGGACATGGCCCTGCTGACGCATCTGCACGAACCCGCCGTGCTTTTTAACCTCAAGAAACGCTACGCTGCCTGGATGATTTATGTAAGGACAACTGTGACTCATAATATCTTTAACTTTAATTCAATACCAACAGTCTGTATTCTGCTTTTTTTTTTTCTTGTTAATTCAGACCTATTCTGGGCTCTTCTGTGTGACTGTGAACCCTTACAAGTGGCTGCCGGTCTACAACCCAGAGGTGGTGGCCGGGTACAGAGGAAAGAAACGCCAGGAGGCCCCCCCACACATCTTCTCCATCTCTGACAACGCTTACCAGTACATGCTTACAGGTCTGGCCCCATAGTATTGTTATTGGCATGACTAGCGTCATGTTTGTCTGCATTTTTTGAGTTATATTAACAGTTCAATTAAAATTGTGTGTAGTTTTAGATAATTAAAAGCATAATTACCTTAAAAAGTTTGATGTACTATCCAATATTTACAAAATGCAAATTAAACATGCTAAAAAAATTAACAACATAATGCAATGAAATGAAAAAGATCAATATTAAATAACCAAAATTACAGGCATATATGCACAAAAAGCAATACTCATACAGCTTTTAAGAAATACATAAAAAGTCCTGTTAACATGATGTTTTTCTTACCTTTTACCAGGTCCAACATGTAATTACAATTTTGCACTGACGTAAACCAAAATAATTTGTATTTACTTATTTCTTTAGTTTTATTGTGAAAAACAAATATTAGTCCTGAGGTGAAAGGTGGTGTAAGCTGTGTCTGTGTCGTGCACAGTGGATAAATCTAATTATCAGAAGTGCGCGAGTTAATTATATTGTGAGAAAAAGTTATTTATCTTGTGCACACAGGATAACTAAATAGTAGAGCAACTTAATTAACACGCTTCTGCAACAACTGCAGATGAAAGCAGTCACCTTATAATAGAGACTTTAATGATTCAGCTTTAGTTTCACTTCAAACATAAAACAGATAAACAGGGATCACTGACAGCTCAGGCTTCGTGTTACACAGTCCTCCATGGAGATCTTCAGCATGTGAAGCAAACGGTGTGTATACAGAAGAACAGAAGAAGTTCTCATGCTTCTTACGACCTTCCCAGGTGGAAATACAGTCCTGTGCTAAAGTCTTGAGCCACCCCTTATTTCTTTAAATCAGGGATTTGGAACATCAGGCCTCAAGGGCCGGTGTCCTGCAGGTTTTAGATGTTACCCTGGATCGACACGCCTGAATCAAATGATGAGTTCCTTCCCAGGCCTCTGGAGAACTTCGGACATGTTGAGGAGGTAATTTAGCCATTTAAATCAGCTGTGTTGGATCATGGACACATCTAAAACCTGCAGGACTCCGGCCCTCGAGGCCTGGAGTTGCTCACCTCTGGTTTAACTGGTCAATGTTCAATGCCTTAAACCAGAGGTGGGGAATTCCAGGCCTCAAGGGCCGGAGTCCTGCAGGCTTTAGATCTCACCCTGGGTGAACACACCTGAATTAAACGATTAGTTCATTACCAGGCCTCTGGAGAAAACATGTTGAGGAAGTAATTAAGCCATTTAAATCAGCTGTGTTGGATCAAGGACATGTCTAGAACCTGTTTGGAAGGATTTGAAGATTTTTTTT
>NW_005187496.1:1844915-1864072 GCF_000239375.1 Pundamilia nyererei
GGGAACGCCAAGACTGTGAGGAATGACAACTCGTCTCGATTTGTGAGTTAAGACCAGCCGAGGCTGACATCATGCTATCATACTAAGAAAATTCAGCTGTTATAATGACAAAAAAACCCCAACTGATTATATCAGGTGATGTGAGCTTTAAGAATAACTTTGTTTTGTTTTTTTCTTTAAATGTAGTTTATTTATCTTAGAGCTTGATTACCAGAGACGTCCAATGGTCAAAATAGTGTCCCAGCTCATATGTTAAACTTTTCCAGGGAAAATTCATCCGCATCCACTTCGGAACAAAGGGGAAGTTGGCATCAGCTGATATTGAAACTTGTAAGTGCCCATTTTAACAGTTAATAATAAAGATAATTAACTGCAGCTTTTCTGTCACGAATGTTGGGACAGACTTTATACAAAAGATGGGTTTAGCCACAGTGAAATTACCCTCTGGTTTAAGGCTTTGGCTTTCACTGTCTCCCCAAAGAATATGACAGGTGATTATTCACAGACATCTATGTTTTCCACACAGTGTGCCCAGCTGTTCATCAGGAGTGTGACGGTGCAGAGGAGAGGTGATAGGAATGCCCTCCTCATCCAAAATCACTCAACGTCACAGCAAAATCAGAAGCACAGGAGACATTTTCTAAATCAACTCTACCTGCAGTAGACACCTGTCCAATCTAGCTGTATAAATTGCTCAGTTAGAAGCCTAAGTTGATTGAAAACTGATGAAAAATCTAGTAAAATTGAAATCAATTATTATAATAACATTAAGGTATTGGCCTGATAACAGCAAAATGAACATCATGTAGTTTTAAATATGACTTGAAACCAGTGACTGACATCATAAGCTCACAATCAAGGTACTGAAGTCATACATCAAGTGATCACTAGACTCCTTCTCCCCATAGACTTCCATATAATCTGACTGCTTTCTGGAAGCAGAGAAGTCGCCCCCTGGTGGTCATTGGAAAGAACGCAGGATTAATGCGCCCTCATTACCTTTGTTTTTCAGACCAGAGTCCTTTTTAAAATATATATATTTTGTTTTATGCCTGAGGTCAATTAATGAAGGTCTTGTTATACATTTTCGATCAAAATCTAAACTTTATAGCTGCAAAACGTCTGACAGAGAGTGAGGCCTGAATGTGACTGTGAATATTTTTTGGAATAATTAATATTCTGCTGTCTGTCCAAGTTTTGTGATTTGTGTTTTATTTCTGGTTATTGTCAGACCTTTTGGAAAAATCCAGAGTGACTTTCCAGCTGCTTGCAGAGAGGAGCTATCACATCTTCTATCAGATCTTGTCAAACAAGAAGCCTGATTTAATCGGTGAATATACCAATCAATGAGCTCTAAATGGTTGTGACACAGTTTCCATGGCGTCTGGTCCTGCACAGAGCTATGAGCTATTTTTCTGTGCCTCATTTCAGAGATGCTGCTGATAACCAGCAATCCTTATGATTACCCTTTTATCAGCCAGGGGGAAATCACTGTGCTGAGCATCAATGATGCAGAGGAGCTGATGGCCACAGATGTAAGTGCAAAATATGCACAGAAATGTGGAATACAGGCTGAAGCCATGCACTTAATTACAGTATTTTTACTGATATATTTTGACATCAGATGAAAGACTTGAAATACCTGATTTTTGTTGGTTTTAAATTTTATTACTTAAATTATATGTGAAAATAATTATGCATAAATGTATTACTATTAATTTGAAAAATAAATCAATGCACAACATCAACACATCATTACATTTAAATGGTTAAAATCATGACATTGGCACTAAACTCAGAGAAGTTCCCATGTCTGTGTCTGTTCTTCAGAGAGCCATTGACATCCTGGGCTTCAGCACTGAGGAAAAGGTCGGCATCTACAAGCTGACGGGTGCCGTCATGCACAACGGGAACATGAAGTTCAAGCAGAAGCAGCGGGAGGAGCAGGCCGAGCCCGATGGCACTGAGGGTGAGACGTCTGAGGTGGTGCCTCCACCCTAATTTAAAACCAAAGCAGGCATCAGCGGGACAACTTTACAGCTTCACTGTAAATTTTGTTCCAACTTTTACTTTTGGGCCCCACAGCTGACCAAAACTAGGACGGCAATCTCTGTTTAACCAGGAAGAAAAAAGGTGGTTGGCGAGTGATTGCATTCAATGTTTTTTGCTGTCTGGGACCAGTTGCAAGTAGCTGCAGCCACCAACTGGTCACCAAGAAGTTTAGCTACACCACCTTCAACCAGCTTTGGCCACCCCGTATGAAGCAACTTGTCTCAGTCCAACTGAACTGGCTGCAGTCAGCCTCAAGGTTTGCAATTAACCGTCATCCAATTAATAAACACAGACCGCAAAGACCTAAATATTCCGTCAGTCTGTGCTCATGAGCACAACTCGGCTGCTCCATCAGTCTGATGCATGTAGCTGCCAACTTGATCCCCAAAACTGATAACAGTCTGACTCTTATTGCCATTTTATTGCTGTCTTGACAAGTTGACTTGACGTGGTCACTGCAGTCTCCAACTACTGTTTCCCCCAATGTGACTGTAGCCTTAGATTTCCACGTTATACCTCTGCTAAATACACTGAAACAGATGCATATGTGACACAGAGGGGCCTGTCTATGATTTTGCTCAGTTCAAAATAGTTTTAGTTGGTGAATCATCAGTTTCCACAAAGTGTTTCAGAGGTCTATGCATTTCCTGCTTTGAAAGCTTCATGTAGGCGTGATGTGACACTTGAATTTGCCCCCTTTGTTCAGAATAGGCCTTTGATCTCAGGCACTTCCACTTATTTCTTTCACTCTTATAATACTGCTTACTTTGCAATGTTCTGCTGGCAGCATGAGGCACTGCCATATCTCGAGCAAATGAACAAGGCTGCTGTTTCCACCCGAGAGTCATCTGAACACAGCGCACAAAAAGTGAATTTGCTGAAATAGAGGTTATTTTAAAATTTTGCTTCATTTGTTTTTGATTCCTCATATTTTCATGATTATTATCAGTTTTAATGTGACATTTTGCTGACCCGCATTATCCATCTGTCTTGTTTCTTAACCATTTATCCAGGCTAAGGTCATAAGGGGCTACAGCGAGTTTCATCTAAAATGCAGGGTACACTCTCCCACTGACCTTCCCCTCTGTGTTATCTCTCCTGCAGTGGCGGACAAAGTTGCCTATCTGATGGGTCTGAACTCTGCTGATTTGCTGAAAGCTCTGTGTTGCCCTCGAGTGAAGGTTGGGAATGAATATGTCACCAAAGGCCAGACTCCACAGCAGGTACATGATGTTTCCACAGCTAAAAACGCCCACTAACCACAGCCCATCTGTAAGCATCCAGTATTTTTAAACCTACTTTGAATCAGTACAGACAGAAAGCATTGCAAAACCTCCTTCAAACTGGAGTTGAACCAGCAACCTAACAATTCCTATTATTACACACCTACAGTCCGCTGTACAAGCTGAGCTATTAAAGGCAACACAATGTGAAAATGATGTCTGATTTTTCAGGTGAACAATGCTGTGGGCGCCTTATCGAAGGCCGTGTACGAGAAGCTGTTCCTCTGGATGGTCACGAGGATCAACCAGCAGCTCGACACCAAACTTCCCAGACAGCACTTCATTGGCGTCCTGGATATCGCAGGGTTTGAAATTTTTGAGGTGAAGGGGATTCCTGCAGAGATGAAAAAACATCAAATCCCTTTAAACATATTTCTGATTGTTTGATGGGTGAAACGTTTCTGTTTGACGCAGATAAACAGCCTGGAGCAGCTGTGCATCAACTTTACCAACGAGAAGCTCCAACAGTTTTTCAACCACCACATGTTTGTGCTGGAGCAGGAGGAATACAAAAAGGAAGGGATCGAGTGGGAGTTTATTGACTTTGGCATGGACTTGGCTGCGTGCATTGAGCTCATTGAGAAGGTTTGTTTGCTTTTTTGTTACTTTAAATATTCAAATCAAGAGTAGAAGACAGGAATGAAACACTAATCACCTTTTCCGCCTCTCAGCCGATGGGCATTTTCTCCATTCTGGAAGAGGAGTGTATGTTCCCGAAGGCCACAGACGGGTCTTTCAAAAACAAGCTGTACGACCAGCACTTGGGGAAGAACAGCATCTTTCAGAAGCCCAAACCATCCAAAGGAAAGACAGAGGCCCACTTCTCCCTCATGCACTACGCCGGCACCGTCGACTACAACATCAGCGGCTGGCTGGAAAAAAACAAGGACCCGCTGAACGACACCGTGGTGCAGCTTTACCAGAAAGCTTCCCTCAAACTGCTCTGCCAGCTCTTTGCCACGTATGCATCAGCTGATGGTATGCCAGCTCTTTAGACATCAAACACAGATGAGAGATTGAGATTAGATTAAGATTTCACCATTTATCTCATGTGGGGTTTTTAGCTGCTGCTGATAGGAACAAGAAAAACTACAAGAAAAAGGGGTCCTCCTTCCAGACAGTTTCTGCACTCTTTAGGGTAAGACATAGTTATTATTTACCCGTAAATCCTTTTAACTCTTTTAAAATAAACTTACATGACACCGTTTTTCTGTATTAAGAACTGGAGCAGTAGTTATAGTTGTAATAGTTTCTTCTTTGTCCATCAAATATTGATAAAGAAATAATACAACTGGTTGATATTTGTGAGGAGGGACCACAAGCTTGAAAGCTCGTCTGGTCTTCTATACATTCCCTGAATAAATCATTTGTTTTTGTTGTTTTGCATGAATTTATAAAAATGTAACATTTAAGGAAACATAGAAGAAGACTCACCAGATAATAGATTTCAAGTCATTCCTCCTCCTTCTTTTTTCGTCTGCTCCATTTAGAGGTCACCACAGCAGATCATCTCTGTTCACCTCACCATCTTCCTCCTTCACTGCATCCATGAATCTTCTCTGTGGTCTTCCTCTTCTGGCAGCTCCATCATCAACATCCACTAATCTTCTAATCCTGTCCATCCTGCTCATTCCTAATCAAGATCTGAACATCTTCAGCTCCACCTCCCGTCTTTTTGTCAGTGCCACCGTCTCTAAATCATTCATCACAGCAGGTCTCGCCACCATCTTTTAAACCTTTCTTTTCACTCTTGCTGCTCTCACAAAGGCACCCTGACACTCCACCCACCCTGCCTGTCCTCTCTTCCTTACCTGTTTCGTGCACTCTCCAGAGCTTTGACTGCATCTTCACCTTTCCACATGTATTTTATCTTGTTTCTACTGACTCTCATTCCTCTTCTTTCCCGAGTTTACCTCCACCTCACCAGGCTCTCTGTCACTACAGATTAGTGGTCTGAAGTTTCCCAAATTCCCAGACAGCTCTAGATAAATGAGACTAATTAACTGCTCACGTTTGAACCATAAAATAGATTATAGCACAAAAATGAATAGAAAAAAAAAAAAAAAACCAAAAAACCAAAAGTTTTTTCCCCCCAACAAGCAATGGGAAAAGAAAACCCAAGTCCGCCAAATTAATTAACCTGGAAAAAACAAGGGTCCAAAAAAATAAAAAAACAGTTCCTCGTGATAATGTTTATTTGGGAACTTGCCTCAGAGTTTTGCTCCTGCGTGAAAGAAATATCTGCTTTAATGCGTAACCTTAGCTACTGTCTTTATATTGAAATTAACTGAGTGTTAAAAGCAGTTTGACACTTTGTGAATCACACATTTGTGTTGTGTCAAGTTAACTGACAAAACTGTGTCTGTACAATAAATATTAATCTACTGCCAGCAGTTTATAAGCTCAACACAAAGTTTCTTTTTATCAGACATTAAAATATAAAGATGAAACATCTTACTTAGTGCCATTCAGAGAGTGTGGCTTATTATACTAATATTATAATAGCCTATCCCAGGAACTCTGTGATCCAGATTCAGTGACTTTTCGTGTTTCTCACTGACGAGCATCTGCATCTCTGCATTGCACTCACACAGTTTATGGAAGCAACCAGCCAACCAAGCTTGCTAACATTGTCTTACACTTGAGCGCTCCATCGTGCGATCTAAAAATTGTCATATCTAGTAACAATGCTACAGTCAAAGCTCGAGAATAATGATTCCACAAACCAGCGGGTAACATCTACTGTTAATGTGATTTCTGTGGTACGGGTGTTATAATGGTATCAAATCACTTTTATTGTCACATCACATGTGCTGGTACACTGGTGCAGCACATGTTACCATCAGTCCATCTGACTGAAAGCATGATGTGTTGCAGGAGAACCTGAACAAACTAATGGCCAACCTCAGGTCAACACATCCACACTTTGTCAGATGCATCATCCCAAATGAGACCAAGATACCAGGTAAAACAAACAGGAATAGACAACAAATAAAGAAAAAAAATTTGAACTGAAGTTACCCTGTGGGGAAAAGTTACCTCTATCTGTTGTAGGAATCATGGATCACCATCTGGTCCTTCATCAGCTGCGATGTAACGGAGTGCTGGAAGGTATCCGGATCTGCAGGAAGGGATTCCCCAGCAGGATTCTGTATGGAGACTTCAGGCAAAGGTAACAAGTAATTTGTTTGAAGAACTGCCTCGAGTTTTAGACTAAACCTCCACACGTGTGTGACAGATACAGGATTCTGAATGCCAGCGCGATCCCCGAGGGCCAGTTTATTGACAGCAAGAAGGCCTCCGAGAAGCTGCTGTCGTCCATTGACGTGGACCACACCCAGTATAGATTCGGATACACAAAGGTATGTTTAAAAATATATATATATTATATAATATTTCAGCTAAAATAATTTGAAATTGCTAGCAGGCAGCACAATGATGCTCCACAGAAGGTCCTGAGTTCAATTCCACCATCAGGCCGGGGCCTATCTGTGTTTGCGTGGGTTCTCTCTGGGTAATCCGGCTTCCTCCCACATTCCAAAGACATGCAGTTAGTGGGGTTAGATTAATTGGAAACTCTAAATTGCCCATAGGTGCAAATGGTTGTCTGTCTCTGTGTGTTAGCCCTGCGACAGACTGGCAACCTGTCCAGGGTGTACCCCGCCTCTCGCCCTAAGACAGCCGGCTGGGCTCCAGCCCCCACGTCATCCTGACAAGGATACGCAGAAGAGAATGGATGGATAATTTGAAATTGAAGAGAAATTTGACTTATCTTTCTCAACTTGCAGGTGTTTTTCAAAGCCGGCCTTTTGGGTCTTCTGGAGGAGATGCGGGATGAGCGTCTAGCTGTGCTGATGACTCGAATCCAGGCTGTAGCCAGAGGTTACGTCACCAGGCTGAGGTTAAAGGAGATGATGAAGAAAAGGTCTGGCACTTTTTTTTTCTCTTTTGGATTAGTGGATGTAGAATTTATGGAAAATTAGGCGAATGAAAGACGGAGAAAGTTAGATGGGATTGAACACAGGCTATTTCATAACTGCGTCCTTTATGGTAACAAAGGAGACTATTTCTTCTAAGCTGTCATTAATTATGATTGTAATTGCAGTCGTGATCTTTGTCTCACATTAAAAATGCCAAGATAATTTCTCATTTTTACTTTGCTTCCCTTCATTTTTTAAGCTACTCTGACATTGTAGCTAGTGAAAAAGTGAGGAATAATTTAGGAATAAAGAGGAATAAACCTTAAAAAAATCAGATTTTCTCATCACCTTCACATCTGTAACAAATTCTTCATTGTTTTGCTTTTTCACTCTGTAGAGAGGCCGTTTACATCATCCAGTACAACATTCGTTCGTTCATGAATGTGAAGAACTGGCCTTGGATGAAGCTCTTCTTCAAGATAAAGCCTCTGTTACGAAGTGCAGAGGCTGAGAAGGAGATGCAGACCATGAAGGAGGAGTTTGCTCGACTCAGAGAGGAGTTGGCAAAGTCAGAGGCCAGGAGGAAGGAGCTGGAAGAGAAGATGGTCATGCTGGTGCAGGAGAAGAATGACCTTTACCTTCAAATACAAGCAGTATGTAAACACTCAGCCCTGAGTGGGACAAAGTGGTCTGTTTGTATTGATTTTGTTCTGCCTGATTTGAAGATCAGATTAAATTAAAGATGATCAATAATGAGGTAAGATAAGAACTAGTATAATTGATCACTGCAGGGAAACTGGAGGAAAACAAACTTAAAATAAGAAGAAAGCAAACCGACCATGATGTTAAACTTAAAGCAAATAATGCTTATAACAGCGTTACAACATATTAAGATTTGAGTCAAAGGTTTCTGGTGTTGGTGCACAGAAAAAGCCCACTGCTACTACTGTGGTAATCTCTATTAATGCAAGAACAAGTGATGTAAAGAAAATGCTGGTCTATCTTTTATTCAGACATGAAGGTCAGTCAGTACATGATTTATTTAAGTACTGTGAGTTCGCCTACGCAGGCTGTGATGCTCGAGGAAACGAAGAGCAAGATCTCTCTGCTGTGCAGAATAAAGCCATTAGAATCACCATCCTCTGAAATCAGAGCTCATGTCAGCGCACTATAACAGTCATTGTGTCCTGGTTCCTCAGGAGAGGGAGAACCTGTGCGATGCTGAGGAAAGGTGTGAAGGCTTGATAAAGAGCAAGATCCACCTGGAAGCCAAAGCCAAAGAATTCTCCGAGAGGCTGGAGGAAGAGGAGGAGATCAACGCTGAAATCACCGCCCAGAAGAGGAAACTGGAGGACGAATGTTCTGAGCTCAAACGGGACATAGACGACCTGGAACTTACCATCGCCAAAGTGGAGAAGGAGAAATATGCCACTGAAAATAAGGTGCCTCTGATGATTTCTGTTGTCTGAACTTTTAAAGCTTTTGTTTTTAACAAAGTTCTCTCCTTAGGTTAAGAATTTGATCGAGGAGTTAACGACTCTTGAGGAAAACCTGTTGAAGTCCTCAAAGGAGACGAAAGCTTTGCAGGAGGTGCACCAGCAGACTTTAGACGACCTCCAGGCAGAGGAGGACAGAGTCAGTTCTCTAATAAAGACAAAGACTAAGCTGGAGCAACAAATTGATGATGTAAGTATAAAAGGCTCAGTGCTTCTTAAGCTGAAGCCATCACGTAAACTTGTAATGTTAGCTGCAGACTTAGTGATTGATGTAAACATCCTGCAGTTGGAGGGGCTGGTGGAGCAGGAGAAGAAGTTGCGTGCCGACTTGGAGAGATCCAGAAGGAAACTGGAGGGAGATCTGAGGCTGTCCCAGGAAACCATCATGGACCTGGAGAATGAAAAGCTGCAGGCGGAGGAACAACTGAAAAAGTGAGTTAATAAATAGATTACTAAAAAAAAGATTTCGCCAAGCAATGAATCCGAGCTTTTACCTCCTAAACCCAAGAACATTCTGTTCAGCAGTGTCCGTCCAGACAAAAGCTTTTTATTCCTTTTTATCTAAAGCTGACCTTTTGCTGTTTTATCTCCTAAACCACAGAGTGAATCCACATCCAACTATCCCTGTTTCCTGTTTGAAATGTCAGCTAATCACACCACCTTGTTGTATTGAGCCCACACAGCAGGTAGCAAAGCAGCAGATGTAATAATGAACAAAAAGTGCTTTTCAATACAAGCAGGAAGAGTTCAAAAGGACAAAAATCCAGACAATCGACAAGATCATAGAATCATCACAGAGGCACAAAGTGAAGGAAAACACACACAGGTGGAAACAACAGGACTTTATGGCAACACAACAAGGTTTAAATACTAATAAAATAATAATTAAAAAAAACTAACAGCAATACTCTTTAAATTTTCATTAAATTACATTAATATTCAGCACCATCCCACACTGAAAAAACAACATGGGAATGATGGCTCCATCCATCTTTTAGTGAAACTTTGATCTTATAAATGGAGTTAAATATTATCTGAACCTGAAATCATTCTCTTCTCAGGAAGGACTTTGAAATCAGCAGCCTGCAGAGCAAAATTGACGACGAACAAGCTCTTAGCACGCAGCTTCAAAAGGCGATTAAAGAGCTTCAGGTGTTTATGTAATTGTAGCAGTCTCAAAGTATCAAGCACTTGACGTTCAGCGTTATGATACCAGTTTCATGTGTTCAAATTGTAGGCTCGCACTGAAGAACTGGAAGAGGAAATCGAAGCTGAGCGTGCAGCTCGGGCCAAAGTGGAGAAGCAGAGGTCTGACGTGTCCAGAGAGCTGGAGGAGATCACCGAGAGGCTGGAAGAGGCCGGAGGAGCCTCCGCCGCTCAGGCCGAGCTCAACAAGAAGCGCGAGGCTGAGATTCAGAGACTGCGCCACGAACTGGAAGAGTCCACCCTGCAGCATGAATCCATCGCTGTTGCTTTACGCAAGAAGCAGGCGGACAGCGTTGTGGAGCTCGGCGATCAGATAGAAAACCTTCAAAGGGTCAAGCAGAAACTGGAGAAAGAAAAGAGCGAGATGAAGATGGAAATCGATGACATGGCAAGGAGTATGGAGACTGTTCTGAAAAGCAAGGTAAACATCTGTCTGCAGAGGGGACTTTTTTCTGAAATCTTCTCTTCTATTATAACCAGAGCTCTATGTTTCAGGCTAACGTGGAGAAACAGTGCAGGAGCCTTGAAGATCAAATGAATGAATATAAGACCAAAGCAGATGAAGCCCAGAGGTCTCTTAGTGATTACACTACCCTGAGTGCTCGACTGCAGACAGACAATGGTAGGTTTTTAATTAAAAAAGGATAAAAAGAACATTTTAGATGCTCAGATACGTGAGTTTTTATTCTTTTTGTCCTGGACAGGTGAACTTACCCGTCTGCTGGAAGAAAAAGAGTCCATTCTGTTCCAGGTGAACAGAGGGAAGACTGCAGCCGGTCACAAAATTGAAGAGATGAAGAGACTTTTGGACGAAGAAATCAAGGTCTGAAAGGCACAACAAAGATTGATATCTAGTCACAGCAAGGATTTAGAGTTCTTACTAATCTCTTGTGAATGGATATGAGAAATTCAATCTCAAAACCATCAGCTATGATGATTTAGCAATTTATTAGCTTTTTTTTCATATCTATCTGCATTAGGAAACAATGACTGACTGAACTGGATGTTTTGGCCACAGATATCAAAGATTTTTAGGAATCTTTTAGTTCATTGGAGCCAAACCATGTGACCGTAAATAAACGTTTGATGCATGCAAACTAATTTTGCAGTCCATGACTGCAATACCTCGACTGACTCTTTCCAAGACAGGTCAGTAATTTATCAGACATTTATCACTGTCTCCTCTGTGTACAATACAAAAAGCTGTAAAGCTGTGATTAACATATTTGTCAAACATGTAAAAGCCAGAAGAAAAAAACAAATAAGTTTATTAATATATTCTGAATGTGTAAAGAAGGTGCATTTTTACATTTAGGCCAAAGGGGGCAGTATATTCTGAATTATAAGAAATAGCCATGATTGATCTGAATGATTTTTAATGACCAGCAGGGGGCGACTCCTCGTGGCAGGAAGAAATATTTTCACGCCCCATCTAAACAAAGCAATGACAGAAAAGCTGAGCCGTGACTTTATTTAGAAACTCATTCTCAATGAATCCTTCAGTAATTGTTGCTATAAACAAACAACTTTCATTTCAAACAACTATTTGTAACTTTTGTCTCTAGACTGCTTCATTAGTCTGCGCCACTTCTTCAAAAAAGCAACAATTTAAACAGAATGTGAACATTACTAAACATGGAAAAATACAGTTCAGTCTTAGTTTTATATAAAAAAAGAAAATTCAGAAACTTGTGACCAGAGATGAAAAAAATATAATTTAGTGAGAGTTTAATACTATTCACTCGTATTGGCTGCAGTGAGCCTGTTTTTGACTGCAGAGCTGTGGCGGGGCGTGGTCTGGGGCGTGGCTGCAGGGGAGGCGGACAAACCTGAGCAGCATCTGCAATCTTGCTTTGCCGGCTTAAAACAGAATGAACTAGGTCCTGTTGTTGTTGTTGTTGTTGATGTGTGTAGGCTGTAGCTAAAAAGAAGTGCACTGAAGAGTGCAAACATGTGGATGCGGATGCGCATATTTGCACCCCACCTGTCAGAACTCTCCGCCCCACCAGTGGGGTGCACCACACACTTTGAGAAGCACTGGTTTAGAGTAAAATCTAGCAGCTGTTCTGTCACATTATTGTGTTGCCAACTTTGTGAGATCTTTGTGAGTGACTTCATAATTGGATCTAAGAAAAAACAGAATCTGAAGTCAGCTTGATAAAGCTTCACAGCCAGTTTCCGCTCCTCGTTTTGTTGTTTCTGTCTTGCTGTTTCTCACGGCTCCTTTCAGAGACAAACCTTTAAAAAGCATCTGTACCGCTCCTGCTCAGGATGAAAAATAGAGCCATGTTAGAGATTAGCTGGTGAACATTTAGCAGCTAGAGTCGGGAGACCAAAATCAGACTTCAAAGGAATTCAAATGTTGCTCCATAAATATTAAATGTAAAAGTTGCCTGCAGTCATGACTCAGTATGATTCACAGCTGTAGTCACAGCTTGTTCCTTCTGTTCCCAGAGGGCAAAAAAATTTGTTACTGCATCTCGGTGAAGCAGTTTTAAAAGGCATGAAGCAGTTTTTTTGTGTACGTTTTTAAATTTCTTTAGGCAAAAAACACCTTGGCTCACAGTTTGCAGTCATCTCGTCACGACTGCGAGCTCTTAAGAGAGCAGTACGAGGAGGAGCAAGAGGCCAAAGCTGAGCTGCAGCGCTGCCTGTCCAAGGTGAACAGTGACGTGGCTCAGTGGAGACATAAATACGAGACAGATGCCATCCAGCGCACCGAGGAGCTCGAGGAGGCAAAGTAAAAAACCTCACAGTGTGTATCTCGGGTCAGCGCTGATGGGCTTCTTCTGCTTTAACGCAGTTTATGTTCGGTTCAAAGGAAGAAGCTGGTCCAGCGGCTGCAGGAGTCCGAGGAGATGACAGAGGCAGCAAATGTCAAGTGTGCATCGCTGGAGAAGACCAAGCAGAGGCTGCAGGCAGAGTTCGAGGATCTCATGGTTGAGCTAGAAAGGTCAAACGCAGCAAATGCCACCTTAGACAAGAAACAGAAGAATTTCGACAAGGTGGGTCTTTCTGTTTTGAAACATGTCCTCATTTGTATCATCATAAGGCTACACTGATTACATGTGCTGCTTCCTGCCAGGTTTTGGCTGAGTGGAAACAGAAGTATGAGGAGAGTCAATCAGATCTGGAAGTCTCCCAGAGAGAGTCCAGAGCGCTGAACACAGAACTCCTCAAGCTGAAAAATTCATACGAAGAAGTCTTGGATCACCTTGAGAGCATGAAAAGAGACAATAAAAATCTTCAACGTAAGGCTTCTGCAGGAAATAAACTGCTGTTTGGATTCTGAGAGGCTGCAGTCAATGTTTTACATAAAGTGTGTTGATGTGTCTTTTAGAGGAAATCACAGATATCACCGAGCAAGTTGGACAGTCCACCAAAATGCTCCGTGAGCTGGAAAAAGCCACAAAACATGCCGAACAAGAAAAGAGAAACACCCAGGCAGCTCTCGAGGAAGCTGAGGTATTTATTCGCCCCAACAAACTTTAATATTTTCTAAAATAACAACAACACTAATTGCTGTTTTCTCTCTCTGAAGTCTTCCTTGGAACAAGACGAGGCCAAAATCCTGCAACTTGAGCTGGAGCTGAACCAGATCAAGTCAGAGGTGGAGAGGAAGGTGGCAGAGAAAGACGAAGAAATCGACCAGCTTAAAAGGAATTACCAGAGAACGGTGGAATATCTGCAGATCACACTGGATGCAGAGACACGCAGCAGGAACGACGCTGTCCGGATGAAGAAAAAGATGGAAGGGGATCTAAACGAGATGGAAATACAGCTGGGTCACGCCAACAGGCAGGCAGCCGAGGCAACCAAACAACTGAGAAATCTGCAGACTCAGCTGAAGGTGCGTGGGAACTTTTTCTGTTCTGGTTAAAAATTCTGGGATGATGTTTAAAATCCCAGAACTACTGCCTCCATCCTCAGGACACCCAGGTCCATCTGGATGAAGCCCTCCAACGTCAGGAGGACCTAAAAGAGGAGCTAGCTATCATAGAACGCCGCAACAATCTTATGATGGCGGAGAACGAGGAGCTCAGGGCGTCACTGGAGCAGTGTGACAGAAGTCGAAAGCTCGCTGAGCAGGAGCTGATGGAGGTCAGCGAGCGTGTTCAGCTGCTGCACTCTCAGGTGAGAGCGCAAAATACATAGTCCATTTTTTTAGTGTATGTGCAGCTTCTGAATATTGTGTGTTTGGCTTTCACATCTGAGAAGATAATGACAAAATATATGGCTCTTTATTTATGAAATTAAGTCTAGATGATTTGTGGGATTTTCAGAGAACTGGACTTAATCAATAGTAAAAATAACTTTTATTTCAGTCTTTCTGTGTATAAAATAGTTGAAAATAAGCTCTATTTAAACCAACTGCCCAATAAAATCTGGTTTTATATCAGCGCTGTGTAACAAACACATGAAACATCGGCAGTTTGATTTAGGAAATTATGGATCGAACTACCTCCTCTGTGTTTTACAGATGATGCGTTAAAGTTCAGATTTTCAGCTACTTTTCTCTTCGTTTCTCTCTTTAATTTTGACACTTTCACTAATGTAAGGGACCCAAAGACTTCTTTCAATGTCATATTTCAATGTTGTTTAATGACCAGAACACCAGTCTCGTGAACTCTAAGAGGAAAATGGAAGCTGATTTGGCTCAGCTGCAGTCGGAGATGGAGGAGACCGCGCAAGAGGCGAGGAGCGCAGACGAAAAGGCCAAGAAAGCCATCACGGATGTCAGTCTCCTCCTCAAATCAATTAACTGCGCTGTCACTTGAATGAGGGCTGCTGGACTTTGAGGCTGGATTAAAATTTCACAGTTCACATTTGCATGCAGGCTGCCATGATGGCTGAGGAGCTGAAGAAGGAGCAGGACACCAGCGCTCACTTGGAGAGGATGAAAAAGAACCTGGAGGCCACGGTGAAAGACCTGCAGCAGCGTCTGGATGAGGCCGAGCAGGTGGCACTTAAAGGAGGGAAGAAGGAGATTCAGAAGCTGGAAGCCAAAGTACGATCTGACAGAGAGCAACGACACATGCCGAGAAATTAAGGCACAAATCTAAACTAAATATATTTCTATTAAGGTCCGTGAGCTGGAAAATGAGTTGGAGGCAGAACAGAAACACAGTGGAGAGGCCGCGAAAGGTGTGAGGAAATATGAAAGGAGGATTAAAGAGCTCACTTATCAGGTAACAAGTCTGTTACGTAACAAAGCAAATTTCACAAGCTGCCCAGAGAAGGAGAGAAAATGTTCAAAGAGATGTGAGAGAAGCACTTCTGTTTGATTTCAGGGTGAGGAGGAGAAGAAGAACTCGGCGAGGCTGCAGGATCTGGTCAACAAGCTGCAGCTCAAAGTGAAAGCATATAAGCGGCAGTGTGAGGAGGCGGTGAGAGAAAATCCTTAAACACTGTGAGAAATGCAGGCGTGTTATGTAGACAAAACTCTTCTTTACTGTGGCTCTCTGAAACACAGGAGGAACAAAGCAGCATCCATTTGGCTAAGTTTCGGAAAGCGCAACATGAACTGGAGGAGGCAGAGGAGCGAGCTGATGTCGCAGAGTCCCAGCTGAATAAATTAAGAGCGAGGAGTCGTGACGTTGCTGGTAAAGGGGAATCGAAGTCTTAGGAAATAGAAATCATCAACTTCCAAAAAGTCCCCTGAACAAATGGTTGTTTTCAGCTTTGTGACAGTGCATCGTTGCATTTTTTTGTATTACTTTGAAGTGTTTTTATTGGGATTAAGAATCAACTTTTACATTTATCTGAACAAAAAAAAGAACAAATTAGTTCTGCAAAATCTTATGAAACAAATAAGCTGAAGTCAAAAAGTCAATTTTTCACAGGAATGTTTGTAGCTGAGTGAAGTGACCTGAAAGTATGTGCGTGGGAGCAATAATATGAGCTGGAACAGTTCTCCAGTGTTTTCAAAGAGAATACACTGGACCACATATTACGAAAGGAAAGGTGGTAAAGCATCTGGTCAGACATGCTTACAAAATGTGTTTTCCATTTCACACCATAACCTCTTGATGTGTTTTGAACCTTTGCTGACAGACTGATAAACCCGCTGATGGTTATGCTGCTGTGATAAAATCAGCTTCTTATGAAGTTGTTTATTTAAAAATAACGATTATGAGACATTAAGTTTCTGTTAGTGCTGTCTGCTGCTGTTTTTAAAATCATAATTACTTAATTTGAGCTCAGTCATAGGCCTTAATAAAGGCAGGAGCCACACTGGATCGGCTCTCCGGCAGGAGCAGAAATATAAATGAACAGAACAAACACTTCAGTTCCGTTTACAAAATTATTATTATTATTTTATTTAAAAATTACAATCTTGGTAATGAAGTAATATTTATCACTGATGGTTCTCTCTTTTATGATCTGCATGTGATAACACCGAGCGCATGGTATCTGAAATGAGCTCTTTACGGTCTGTCGTTGGGAAGCTGTAGTTTGAGCTCAGCAAACATACGTGTCGACATCTGTTGTGGCATCAAAGCCGTTCTCTTGGTTCTCGTTTCCCGAGTCCTCATTAAGTGCTTTTATGCTGTGGTTAGGAAAGAAATACACAGTTAGGTCCATAAGTATTTGGACAAAGACAGATTTAATTTTTTTTTACCACAACAGTGTACCTTAAATCAAATAATAACTGCAGTTTTTCAGTGAGAAGAAAAACCAGGATGTTAAACCAGGATGTTTAATACTTCTGCGCTCTCTTGGGCCACTTGGTATTCCTGAACTGGACAGTACATTCCTGGATGTGGACTGTTTGAGTGAACAGTTACTAATTGCGAATTAAACACTTGGAATCAACTCTGTATTTTTGTTTGTTTGTTTGTTTTTAAATCTGCTTCATCTGGCCAAGAAATGGCTAATATTATTTTACAAATGGTTGCAATTCCAAAACAATTAATGCAACACTCCTGTTGAATTGCGTTAAAGTGGACTATCTTCAATCAGATCTCACTCTAATATATGCAGTGCATTGTCACTTCCTGTTCCTGTTAAAAAGCACGTGGTGTTTTGTGTAACTCAGGGGTGTCCAACTCCAGGCCTCAAGGGCCAGATTACCTCCTCAGCATGTCCCGAAGTTCTCCAGAGGCCTGGTAATGAGCTAATCGTTTAATTCAGGTGTGCTGACCCAGGGTGACATCTAAAACCTGCAGGACACCGGACCTCGAGGCCTGGAGTTGGACACCCCTGGTGTAACTTATCTGTGTAGCCCATTTAATGTAAACTTTTAGATAACGACTTATTTAAAAGTGTAATCTTCACTTTTTATCCAAAGCACACTCTCTGCTGAATCACAGTATTCACTCACTGTGTCTTCAGGGATTCGCTAGCTTAGCTCAGGTTGTAGTTGACTCGCTAGCAGCATGGCCTCTTCACCTGTCCCTCCTACAACTTCCTGCTCGTGTGTAAGAAGTTTAGAAGTTTATTACAAGTACAATGATACTTGTAATAAATGTCACCTGTTTACAGCTTTGGAGGCCAGACTCGCTGAACTGGAGACCCGGCTCCACACCCTTGAAAATCCCGTAGCTAGCCAGGCCCCTGTACTCTGTGCAGGCAAAGGTAGCTTAGCCAGCGTTAGCTCTCTCCCAGCTGATTGTCCGGAGCAGGTGGGAAAACAAGATGGCTGGGTCAGGAGGAAGCCTAAACCAGAAGTCCCTGGAACAGCACTGACACGTTCACATCTCGTCTCTTCAGCAGCTTAAAACCGAGTTCTTCCTTCCCACTTTGCCAAGTGCTGCTTATAGTAGGTCTTACCTTACAATAAGCACCTTAAAACAGAACCTTAATACATTTTATATAAATAAAATTTAATGAAACTAAATTTAATAAACCATAAAATACTTTTTTTTTATTTTAAGGGGTGAACTTTTGGACTATTTTTCTTGCACGTTTTATCTTTAGTTTACACATTTGTGCTTTGTGTAGGGTGTGGAGCAGGATCCACATGCATGCACAGTCAGGGTGAGGCTGTTGTGGAAAATGACTAAACTGCATAGCAACAGGGAGTTTCCTTTTGCAGGAAGAAGAAATCTGATTGGAGCAGAGATGAAACATTTGCAAGACACCAGACTGATCACCAAAGGGAGAGCCAAGTCTAAACTGCGGCTCCTCCTCAACTTTTTAACCAATCACATTCATGTATTGTTTTTATTGTATTAAAAAACGTTGGCACACTTTTGTCCATCCAGCCTGTGACAGTGCAGAGGGACGTCCATGGTGCTGTGAGATTTTAACCTTCAACCGTTTAAAATATTTTGAAAACGTATGTTTCGAGTTTGCTCATCTTCTCCCAGAAATGAACACAACAGTCCACAATTTTAAAAATGGAACTTATTAACAATATGTGGGAATAAAACTGGTACAGATAAACTTCTGCAGTGACCAGAGCAGCGGCCAGGTGTTGGGTTGTGCCTCTCTCTTGGCTTTGCCCCGGCTATGAGCAAACAAATGAAAATAAAATATTCCCTTGTAAAATTATAAAACAGTTAAAGTATTAATGAACAGTTGCTTAGTCCGTTAAAATAATAATAAATGTTAAAAGTAATGCATTGTTTATTTCTGTTTTTCTTACTGACAACAATCAGGAAAACATTACTGGGTTCAAAACTAAACTTAAAAACAAGACTTACACGTTACAACAAAATAGAAGAAAATATGCAAACAGCTCACAGTAAAACATACAGAGTGATTGGACAAAATGAATGGAGTAAAACAGCCTGTTCCCATCAGCTGCTGCTACCACGCTAAGGATTTCAACAAAAAAACGATGCACACAGCCAGTATTGAAAAGCTGCTCATTAGCACTGCAGACACTCACCAGTTCAACTGTAACATTATTATCGGCTCACAGCTACAGCAGAAAAGCAGAGGGCTGAGATAAAAGCCCTGAACGCCACAGGCCTGAAAATCAGTCATTGCAGAAAAGCAGCTAATTTGGCCGCACGAAAATCCACCTTTTCCCCCTCCTGTCAGCACCGCAGTGACCAGCAGCAGCTGCTATGGTCATGACATTTGTAGAAATCCGTGTGAAGCAGGGCTGGAATTACCGCTGCACATGTGTGACTTTGAGCGCAGGAGGGTTACATACAAGTGCTGAAGGTAACCTCCAAGAGAGGAGGAGGAGGAGGAGGAGAACGTGAAGAGCTGACAACTTGTTTGCACTGACAGAAACAGGATGCTAA
>NW_005187496.1:1864351-1880716 GCF_000239375.1 Pundamilia nyererei
AACTGGCAGCTACTTTAGCCGGACAGGGTCATAGGAAGCCCTTAACCCTCCAGCAGGCCACAGTGGGAAAGTCTCTGACCAGACAATCAGAGGCAGACTTCATGAGGGTGGCCTGAGGGTCTGACATCCTGTATTGGGTTTGTGTTAACTGCCTGGCACTTGGAGTCTGATTGGCATTTGCCATAGAATACCAGAATTGGCAGGCCCACAACTGGTGCCTCTGCTGGGTCTGGAGAACATTGTTGGGCATGACTGGTTTGGTGGTGGGTCAATGTCGGTCGGGGAAGTAAATCCATGGAGGGACTCTGCAGGCCTTCCAACAGCACCCTCACTGCCATCAGGTATCGGGATGAGATCCTTGGACCCACTGTTAGGTCCTATTTTGCATTAGAAATCAAAATGGGCTCTTTCTGGAGAGTAAAATGCAACATCTCACCATAAATATGAATCAAGAAAAATGCCTCATTTAAATTATATAAGACAAAGCTGACTATCAGATTTATGCGTTCATATTTGACACTTCAGTTAATTCAATTTGCTATTATTGTTATTATTACAAAGCCTGTAAACATACATTCTTCCATACTGCTTGAGAGTAGATGTGATATATTTTCAAGCTGACAAGCTGCTGTTCACACCTGCTCCCGTGCACTTCTCCCTCTAATATGACGACATATTAAATTACAGACACTCTCCCATGCTTAGTCTAAATGTGGCACAAAGCGGTCACCGTGTATTTCCATACGCCTGTGATGTTCACACGGCCTTCAGTGAGGCACTCGCTGAACTCTGTTATGTGTTAACTTGTAATCAAAGCAGACAAAGCAGACACGTTCCCCCAAGGTGGCTGACTGTCACCAACTTTAGGAGTCATCTGGGCCAAGAAGCATCTAAATGTGAATAATTTAAGCATAAAGCACAGTGCCACTGAGTTAGACCCAGAAACCAATGCCTGCCAATATGTTTGTATTAAGGTATATACAAAAGTGATTTAAATGTAGAATTATTATTAATTATTAATCAATAATAATTGTGTCTGGGTTATTAATTACATTTTTGTTTGACTTTTTCTTTAATTATAAGCTGTTTTTTCTATCAGGTGATGCTTGATAAACTTTTATTTAGTGCATAAAAAATAACAAGCATTAACCCGCCTTGCTCTCCAGTTCTCTAGTATGCAAAAATACACTGGTACAAATAAAATGTTTTTGGAATGCAAAGTGACAACATTGAACAGGCATGACGAGAATGACATGATAACCTTTGAAAAGCATTTTATATGTATTAATGGCACATGTAAATCTGATAGAGTGCAAAAACAGATAATACACCATTTAGAAAGCCATATTTTTTTCCTTTTGCTAGAATATATCAGTATTTGCTAGTCTTACATTGAAGATGTGATGGTCAGTGCTACTGAGATCATAGATTACACTTCTTTGATGCACGTGCATGGACTGTACTTTAAAAGAATGGAATGTGATGAAATATGATAAAAGGAGAAATAACAGTGTTCTTTAATCTTTCTTGACTTTAAGCCAGTTAATCCAAACAAGGTGCTTTGGAGGTGAATAAGCAGCTGGTCGTTGAGTCCAGTATGAACGTGAAAGTCACAATACACCATGCAGACAATGTTTATGTCCGGTTTATGCCCATTAATAAATACAATGACAAATTCTCCCACTCCAAATCAAAGCTGTCACGCTGAATAGCCCGATTAAGAGATTCATCATGCGTTAAATGTGACGCGCGTCCTGCAGATGGAGCCGAGACAGGTCTCGACAGTATGGAAGGCATGTAAAAATAGTTCTTGAGGATCATCACCTGCTGCTGCTGACATGTTCTTATTAACACAGCGAGATCCTGTGCCATATTTAAGTGTCAAGCAGAGATCGATAATGCAGAGAGATTGACATTTGGACAGAGTGACATTGCCAAGTTTGGAGCATCCAGTTTGCTTCAGCAGCATCTCGATAAAAGGAGTTTCAACCTCCTGCTGGAACCATCCATGTACTCTTCTGGTCCCTGTCAACAGTGCTGACCCAGGACTGCATTTGTTTTTTTAATCACTTGTTGCCCTGTCATTTTTAACTGAACTGGGTCTAGATACCTGGTGGGTGAGAAAATACAGTCATTCTCTCGCAAACTATTTTTAATTTCCTGACGTTCCTTTTTTCTTTTAAAAATTCAGATATCATCATGAGCACCGATGCTGAGATGGCCCAGTATGGGCCGGCAGCCATCTATCTCCGGAAACCTGAGAAAGAGCGAATTGAGGCTCAGAACCGTCCGTTTGATGCCAGAACAGCCTGCTTCGTGCCCGAACCCAAGGAGCTGTACATCAAAGGTGTCGTCCAGAGCAGAGAAGGTGGCCAAGTCACCGTGAAGACCGAAGCTGATGAGGTGAATATTTGTGCACGCGGCGTCGTCGTAGGTGGCAACTCTAACCTTAATCCATGAAGGAAAAGGCCAAAATTAGTCTTTGTGTGTCAGCTATAAATACTGTTTTCCTTGTTTCCTGATTGCCAAGACTTTGGAGAACAACTGAGTAAGAAGAGAAATGACATAGTCTGGTTGTCCAGGGCCAGGGTTAGGGTTTTAAGATAAGATAAACCTTTATTAGTCCCACTCGTGGGAAATTTTTTGGTCATGGCAGAAAGTGGAGAGTACAAAGTTAAGAGCAGCAAAAATTAAGAATCTATAGAATAGAATGAGATAAAATAGAATAACATACTGCACAAAACAGAATAAAATACTATGTTGTATCAGAAAAATTGCACTCGGTAATATTGCACATCAGCGAGACTAGGCGATGGCTACCATGGTGTATTGGATGTGTGTGTGTGTGTGTCTGTGCTCATGTGTGGTCATCTGCAAAGTCTTTATTGTGGCGTCTGACAGAAGTTAGAAGGAAAGACCTCCAAAATCTCTCTGTCCCACATTGTGGGTGCTGCAGCTGCCACTAAAGGAGCTGCTCAGTGCTGTCAGAGTCTCCTGCATGGGGTGGGAGATGTTGTCCAACAGGGATGACAGCGTAGCCACCATTCTCCTGTCACTCACCACCTCCACTGGGTCCAGAGGGCATCCTAGAACAGAGCTGGCCCTCCAGATCAGCCTGTTCAGTCTCTTCCTGTCTCAGGAAGGGTCACTGAAGTTATGTCAATGACCCTCCCAACAGTCCGTCAGACAATTTGTTTTGGAGCACAAAGACAAAGTCAATGCACGGCCAGCGTGCATGACACTTTTCAAGCCTTCTGCACCATGTGATGCTCCACCAAAGCAGTTAGAGGAGAGAGAAAGAGAGAAGAAGGAAAAGAAATAACAGAGGAGAGAAAAGGTTGCACGGATAGAGGTTGGTAATGCATTCAGAGTATCACGCATCCTCATCTCCCTCCATCACTCCTGCAGGGGAAGGAGGGAGACAATAGTAAAGAAAGGTCAAAACTTCTTGAGATAGAACAAAGATGGAGGGGTGAGGGTAGCGAAAGGGTTGGAGTGAGGAGGTTCCCAAAGGTCAGTACCACTTAGTCCAATTCTGAAAAAGGTTAAGGTCAAAGATGAACAAACCAGCAACACGTAAATCCAAATGTGGCAATATGTATACATCTAGTACATAAACATACATATACGTAAAGCTAAAAAAATGTCATTTTTTTAGAGGAGAGTTTGAAATTATTTGTCTTATCCACTGTGTAACATTTTGACTATGAGCATTTTCCCCAAAACAGTGTCATAATCTTTTTTTTAAAAACAGTGAAGGTTCCTTAATGTTTGCTGATTTTTATGCTGTGTCCTTCTGGATACAAAGCAGATAGAAAAAAGTTTCAGTTTTGTTAGATTTTCTTTTAAAATGTTTTCATCTTTCTGCAACCATCGCCGTCTGATTTCCTCTGCTGACATTTTAGTTTGAGCTGTCCTTTGTTGTCTTTGCAAACACAAAATGAGGTCTTCCGAGTTCATTTTGTGCTTCTGCAAAACTTCTCAGCTGCAGATATTTAAAGAAATAATCTCCTGTTCAGAGTGAAAAGGAAAACATGCGCATTTAGATGATAAACTTAAAGCAGAAATGCTCTTCTGCTCTTCCAGGTTATAAGAGAATATTTTTCTTTGAAGCTTTTTCTCACATGATACCAAATTTAATCACATTTAGCAAATGATTTAGCCGTCTCCTTTGGGTGGTTTTTCCACTGTGTCAGAGCATAAACACACCAGGCAGAGGTAGTTTATGCCACGTGTGCCCACTGAGAGATATAATTTGTTAAAAATTAGAACATAATGAACCTCACAGACTAATAGCACAAGAATAACGTTGGCTATTTTTCAGATTTAATCACATACAATCAAAACACAACTACAACAGAAGCAAACGAAGCCCAGCTCAGTAGCAGCTAATAAAATAAAATATTTTGCTTTTCTGATTCTTTGAGTTTTATATTGTGCTGAATCTCATCACTCCTCTTTCCTTTTCTCTTCTCCATCCACTCTTACAGATTGTAACAGTTAAGGACGAAGATTGCCTTCCCATGAATCCTCCAAAGTACGACAAGATCGAGGACATGGCCATGATGACGCACCTCAACGAGCCCTCTGTGCTGTTTAACCTCAAAGATCGTTATGCGGCGTGGATGATTTATGTAAGTAATAAACGACATTCTCGCCTCTCTATATGACTCGCTGATTTGTCCCACTTATATTCTCCTCTGCAGACCTACTCTGGGCTCTTCTGTGTCACTGTGAACCCTTACAAGTGGCTGCCAGTTTATGACCCACAGGTGGTGGCAGCCTACAGGGGGAAAAAGCGCATGGAGGCCCCGCCACACATTTTCTCTGTCTCTGATAATGCATATCAAAATATGCTTACAGGTGAGAAAGAGAAAGACTTTCTGTGAGCTTTTAGAAGATTATTAAAGACAAACCAGCAGTTCACATGGCTGTTTTGTACAAATTTGTACTGAAGTACAACTATATTTATTTATTTTGTACTATATTTATGTTCTCCCCAACAGATCGTGAGAACCAGTCTGTCCTGATTACGTGAGTCTGAGCATGGAAGCTAAAAACGAGCCTCATATTCCAAAACATTACAAAATGAAGCGCTTTTATTGACCGACTTCAAGTATTGTATTATTCTGGCTTCACAGTGGAGAATCTGGTGCAGGAAAGACCGTCAACACAAAGCGTGTCATCCAGTACTTTGCGACAATCGCAGTGTCCGGTGGTGACAAGAAGGATCACTCTGCTGGAAAAATCCAGGTACTGATAGTAAGACAAGAATCCAGCTCATGATCCGAAGCCTGGATTTAATACCAAATCCCAAACATGGTGCTGGTCTTGTTTTTCAGGGGACGCTGGAAGATCAAATCATTTCAGCGAATCCCCTGCTGGAAGCCTTTGGGAATGCCAAGACTGTGAGGAACGATAACTCCTCAAGATTTGTACGTTTTTAAATCAGCGAAAACCAAATAGTGAAAGATGTGTAATTTAATTGTTTGGTGGGTTTTGGTGGGTATAAATCCAATGGATGACATTTGTATTATGTTTTCTTTGAGGGTTTTCACAGACTTTATGTTTTTACAGGGCAAATTTATCAGAATTCACTTCGGAACTACAGGAAAGCTGTCTTCTGCTGATATAGAAACTTGTAAGTTTTCTTTTACGTAATTGAGTCATCCTCATATAATGGCAATTTTATTTATATAGCACATTTATTTACATGCAATCTCAATGTGCGTAACACAATAGACAAAAACATGAAAAGTTTACAATGACTTAAGGTCATTTAAAGAAGTCAAAATATGATAAAACAAAGCAAAAACAAAAAAAAAGATTTAATTTGAGGAACAGTTAAATGAGTTGCAAACATATGTACATGCTATCTAAACAACATGTATTAGATGGTCAGGATTGTTAATTATTTCCTGTAAATCCATGTAGATCTGCTGGAAAAGTCCAGAGTGACTTTCCAGTTGTCTGAAGAGAGGAGCTACCACATCTTCTATCAGATACTGACCGGGCACAAGCCAGAGCTTATAGGTAATGTGAGCATATTAGGTCTTAAAGCATGATTTAACTTTAAGACATTTTATAAGAAATGTTCTGCTTCTCCTCAGAAATGCTCCTCATAACAACAAACCCGTATGACTTCCCCATGATCAGTCAGGGGCAGATTTCTGTGGCCAGCATCAATGATATAGAAGAGCTGGTGGCCACGGACGTGAGTCAGCTCTGCAGTTCTAATCATTTGCAATGACATACAAATTTAAACTTTAGCTCATTATTTGTCATGTTTCACAGACTGCCATTGACATCCTGGGCTTCAGCAGTGAAGAAAAAGTCTCCATCTACAAACTGACTGGCGCTGTGATCCATTATGGGAACATGAAGTTCAAGCAGAAGCAGCGTGAGGAGCAGGCCGAGCCCGATGGCACTGAGGGTGAGTCCTTCTGCCTTTTCATTATCAATAAACACACCATGAATGTCTTTATGTCAAAGAAGTCCTTTTGTCTCTCAGTGGCAGACAAAGTCGCCTTCCTCATGGGGCTGAACTCTGCCGACCTGCTGAAAGGACTCTGCTACCCCAGAGTGAAGGTGGGGAATGAATATGTCACCAAAGGTCAGACAGTCCCTCAGGTACAGTAACAGCATAAAGACTCTTAAAGCGTGATAGCTTGGACTGATAGTTTAAATTACTGCACCAGAGGGGAGGGAATGATGCAAAGAGAAGTGTTGTCGCTATCCTCCTCACATCAGCTGGAAAACAAATCCTGTGATCAGAGTCAGATCTGTGTGAAGGGCATGAATGTTTCATAAGAACTGTCATCTCCAAGGACTCCAAGATAAAACCCAATGACAAAAATAAAACAGAAAATGAAAAGTATGTAAAGATCACAGTACAAAAATTTCTAATGGACTTTAATGTGATGAATCCTGTTAGGTGCTGGTAACATGTTCACTGGTTCCCATAATTCCACCTAATCAGGGAGATTCGGAGTTTGATCATCCCTGTGAAGTTCATTTCCACTACTTTGCTGAATCAGGGATAAGCTTCAGAGCTTAATAAAATCTCTTTGGATTTTACATTTGTTTTGGCAGATAGAGTTGTCTGCCTCACTTGTTAGGCCCCCAGGTGGAATTAAAAATACTGATAACATTTTCCAGTCTAAGATAAATAGCAACTAATGATTGCAACAGTTGTACTAACTAGACTGTCAAGGACTCACATTTCTCTCTGTGTAAGAAATACATAATGCGGATTCAAGGGCTTAGACAGAATACAGCTTTTTTGTAGGCATAATCTTCCTGCATTTGTTTGCTTGGGCACCTTTCTATATACATGCAAAATAGCAAGAAAAGAAGAGCAGCGCAGGTGAGATGGACTGCAGTTGGATGCCAATTTACTAAAGTAAAAAGTCTCAAAGCCCCATCAAAAACAACATTAATCGGTCTTTGCTCGAGCAGAACTGCTTTCCAAGTCTGACATTTAAGTCAATCAGCACCTGTCAAAGACTGAGTCCTTATAAAGGAACTCAAAATAAGCTTCTTTCAGACCATATGAACAATTCCTTTAAAGTCCAGCCACAATGATGTCATTGCCATGTATTAAAATGTCATAAAGTGATGTTAGTGTAATGTTCTCCCCAGACATACAGTTATGCTAAACGGTGGCTGGAGACTGCTGCACAAAATTATTGCAACCTTGTATAATGAATTTAAAATGGCAGTAAGACAAATCAGTGTGTGATTGAATATCAGCTCGTAATTTTAATGCAAGCTGTTTATGGTAATTTTATAATTAACTATGATAAATGTGCAAAAATATCAAATCTGTTGTTGTCTACATACACATAAACTATTATTTATAGTCAAGCCAGAACACCATAGTCCTGAAACAGAAACTCTTCCATGCACAGTGACACAGTTGCTGCAGGACAGATGCATAACCATATATAACCATAATACAGTCAGTTGGTCCAATATTGCTTTTAAGAGACACATTGAAGACGAGTTGCACTCATTGGTGCACGCTGACTCAGACTGATCGAAACATTTGCCAGTCTGTCTGCTTTTATGAATTTGTCAATCATTTCCAAACCTTCACCAATACAGTCACTGGGCAACTACTGATTTTTCCTAGTCAACAGGAGGTTGCCCACCTATTTGGTTTCCTCTAGTGTGACCTAGCTTACAGCTCTTGGACTATGTCCTTGTGTAATTAGCAGACAAATAAAAATGTATCATCTGGCAAAAACTACACTCAAAAAAATTGGGGGGGATTTACTTTAAAAAATGGTTCCACACAAATGTGTTAAGGAAACAGTTTGGGTTTACTTAAGTTATTTGTGTTATTTCAGTGAAATATTGTATTATTGCAGGTTAACTCAACTGATTTTCATTGAGTCGGGTCAAATTAATACTAACACTAATCTAGTGGGTTTATTATGAGCTGGAGTACAAGAGGATTCCTCAAAACCAACAATAGTGATGTTTCATTTTTTTAGTGTACAAAATCACCCTGCACTGATGCCAGTGTCCCCTTAATGAACTGGCTCACTAGCCTGAGCATTATTATAGACTGGACAAAGTGCAAGAAGCCCAGATTACCTTGGTATACTTTCCTTTACAGCCTTTAGCTATCTGTAATTGTATTTTTTGTTTTTCCCACACAGTATTTTCTCACCTACTTTGTATCACTAAAAAGGTCGCCAATGCAGTCAGTGCTCTGGCCAAATCTGTTTATGAGAAGATGTTCTTATGGATGGTCATTCGGATCAATGAGATGTTGGACACAAAGCAGCCAAGGCAGTTCTTCATCGGTGTGTTGGACATCGCTGGATTTGAGATATTTGATGTAAGTTTCGACTCTCGCAGTCAAATATACTCTCTTTCCTATTTGTTGAATTCTGGGTTCTTGTTGTAGTTCAACAGCATGGAGCAACTCTGCATTAACTTCACCAACGAGAAGCTGCAACAGTATTTCAACCATCACATGTTCGTGCTGGAACAAGAAGAATACAAAAAGGAGGGGATCGACTGGGAGTTTATTGACTTTGGTATGGACCTGGCAGCCTGCATTGAGCTCATTGAAAAGGTGGGATAAACATTCTGATATAAATGCATCAGATCTCATTTTGGTACCGTATCTCATGTGTTTCCATTATGTATTCAACAGCCAATGGGCATCTTCTCTATTCTTGAAGAGGAGTGCATGTTCCCCAAGGCCTCAGATGCTTCTTTTAAGAACAAACTCTTTGACCAGCATCTTGGCAAAACAAGTGCTTTCCAGAAACCAAAGGTTGTCAAAGGCAAACCTGAGGCGCACTTTTCCTTGGTGCACTATGCCGGCAGCGTGGATTACAACATTAGCGGCTGGTTGGAGAAGAACAAAGACCCACTGAATGAGTCGGTGGTGCAGCTGTACCAGAAGTCATCAATGAAACTGTTGTCGTACTTGTATGCCTCTTTTTCCAGTGCAGAAGCAGGTGCATTATATCTGCTTCACACACAGAAATAAACTTCCTGAATCTGAAAATCAGTGGGAACTTCAAACCTTAGACATGCAAACTAATATTTCTGTTCCTTCTTTGCAGAATCAGGTGGTGATGCTGGAGGAGGCAAAGGTGGAAAGAAGGGAGGAAAGAAGAAGGGAGGCTCATTTCAGACAGTGTCTGCTGTTTTCAGGGTACAGAAGTGATCTGTGGAAAGTTAACTTTCACTGTTTTGATTTTTAGGGGTGGTGATCCTCTAGTAAGCAACACAATTTGAATACTAATGACTTGTTGGGTTGGTCTTAGAGAAATTTGTGTCCATAATCGTGGCAAAGCCTCCTCGTGTTTACTTCGGTTGTTGTTTTTTAAGTTGTTGGTCTAATGGATGGGATATCCCTAACTTTTGTTTTCAGTAAAACCAAAACATAAAAACTGCTCATTGATCAAATCTGCTCAAAAAGATTTATGTTCAGGTCAGGTCGCTGACATCACTCCACTTGACAAATGTTGGCTTATTGACAAGTTTCATAGAGTCTCTTTTTGGATGTCAAGGACCTTTAAATTTGACCTCATTTCCCAAGAGGACGAGTCCGCGATTCCTTTTGATAGTCTAATTTTCCAAGTTATGTGTGCCCGGTGTGAATGCTGAACTGAACTGATTTTGGATTATTTGCACCTTTATTCTAAATGTGTGATAACCTCAGAGATCTGGTAATTGTTCTTCTGCAGGAAAATCTCGGAAAGCTAATGACAAACTTGAGGAGCACACATCCTCACTTTGTCAGATGCTTGATTCCAAATGAGATTAAAAAACCAGGTACACATGAAAGAAAACACTTATTTAAGACAAAAATAATGCAAATTATTACCTGATTATTATAATCTGTTGTGTCAACTTCAGGTGTAATGGACAACCACTTGGTCATTCACCAGCTGCGCTGTAACGGTGTGCTGGAGGGCATCAGGATCTGCAGGAAAGGATTCCCCAGCAGGATCCTTTATGCCGATTTTAAGCAGCGGTTGGCACTGATTACAATTCAAAAACAGCTAATAATGAGCATTTAACTAAATCATTAGTGTTTATGATTGCTCCCATTTATCCACATCCAACAGATACAGAATCCTGAATGCCAGTGCCATCCCAGAGGGACAGTTCATCGATGGAAAGAAGGCTTCTGAGAAGCTTCTTGGTTCGATTGACATTGACCACACACAGTACCGGTTTGGTACCACAAAGGTATTTGTCCAGAGTGCTGTGAAGTTCTAAAAGCTTTTAGGTACAAACTGATCTGTTCATACGCCATATTGTTTGCAGGTATTCTTTAAAGCTGGCTTACTCGGCACTCTAGAGGAGCTGCGAGATGAAAAGCTGGCTTCTCTTGTGACCCAGACTCAAGCTCTGTGTCGTGGCTATCTGATGAGAAAAGAATTCAACAATTTAATCGCACAAAGGTGGCCCATCATCACAAATACTCCTCAGTAATCCTAAAAAACAACCACTGCAGGGAATAAAAACTGTATGTTTTTCAGAGACTGCATCTGGATTCTCCAGTATAACCTGCGCTCGTTCATGAATGTCAAACACTGGCCATGGATGAAGCTGTTCTTTAAAATAAAGCCACTTCTAAAAAGCGCAGCAACTGAAAAGGAGATGGCAACAATGAAAGAAGACTTCGTCAAGTGTAAAGACGATCTGGCAAAGTCAGAGGCCAAGAGAAAGGAGCTCGAAGAGAAAATGGTTTCTCTGTTGCAGGAGAAAAATAACCTCCTCCTGCAAGTACAAGCTGTAAGTGTCAAATAACATCCAGTCAGTCAAATCAGAGTTCACGCACTCGTTTTTAATGCTGGTATATCATTTCATTTTCTCAGGACTCTGAAAATCTTTGTGATGCAGAGGAGAGATGCGAAGGTTTGATCAAAAGCAAAATTCAACTGGAGGCCAAACTCAAAGAGGTGTCGGAGAGGCTGGAGGACGAAGAGGAGATGAATGCAGAGTTGACCGCCAAGAAGCGGAAGCTCGAAGACGAATCTTCTGAGCTTAAAAAAGACATCGATGACCTGGAGCTCACGCTGGCTAAAGTTGAGAAGGAGAAACATGCTACCGAAAACAAGGTGTGTGATTTTTAATGGACATTTTAGTTTTGGTGATAGGGAGGAAAAATCTTCTGTGAATTGTTCTACATGAAGCGTTGTCATTTTTGATGTCGAACACTTTCACATGAAATATGAAAACCTGATCAAACTTAATGGCAGTTCATGTAGAAACACCGCCAAGTTGGTGGATTTATTTTGCACAATCTGCACAAATACATGAGTGGTATCAGTAAAATGCTTTTCACCTTGCCTTTTCTGCTTTTATATAGATCAAGATTACCAAAAACAACAAGGGGCTGCCTTGTCGCAGCTCCATGCACTTAGACACCACGATTGCTAAGAGCTAAATGATAATGTTCGCATGTTTACAGCTGCTTTTTAGGTCCCAAGATCTTCTACCAGCAAGTCTCACAACCTCGTGAACATCTTAGATCTAATCTGAAGCCCGGATTCAGTCCAAAGCGGCAAAATGGGAACAGAGACATTACTTTAGTTTAGTGAGACATATTTACCTTTATTCATCAAAGGACCACTGCGACAAATGTTATATATTTGACTTTTATTCAATATAACTCAAAGTGCAAGACTGAGCACAGGAAGTCATCAGGAAAGTACAGAACTGAAGTGTAGTTTCACAGATATTGCCCCCTGGTGGCCATTTAAATGTATGCAGTGTTTTAGACCAAGAAGTTAATGCCCGTCCTTCACCCTCTATTAGTGCTCTATTAACAAAGTCATGTGACAAAAATCCATCTACTGTTTCAATCTAGGAGGACTCACTCATTGTGTGCGCTAGGATTATTTTCTGTTTGTACTCTGATGTTCATAGCGGTGACCTATGACCTATTGCAGGTTAAAAACCTGATGGAGGAGCTGGCTGGTCAGGATGAAAACATGACCAAACTCAACAAGGAGAAGAAAGCTCTCCAAGAGGCTCATCAGCAAACACTGGATGACCTTCAAGCAGAGGAGGACAAAGTCAACACTCTGACCAAAGCCAAGTCTAAGCTGGAGCAGCAAGTGGATGACGTGAGCTGGTGTGACTACTTTCAGACCCTGGTGTCGCTAAATATCTCAATTAACTTTGTGCGATTTGCTTGTAAAGCTTGAAGGTTCACTGGAGCAAGAAAAGAAGATCCGCATGGACCTGGAAAGAGCTAAACGGAAGCTCGAGGGGGATCTGAAGCTGACGCAGGAATCCCTCATGGACCTGGAAAATGACAAACAACAAGCTGAGGAGAAAATTAAGAAGTAAGCTTTTGCAGTGGTTTTGTGTTCAAGTGGAAATGAACCGATTAAATACTTCATATCTTCTTATCTTCACAGAAAGGAATTTGAAAACAGCCAGCTGCTCAGCAAAATTTCGGACGAGCAAGCTATAAACAACCAGCTCCAGAAGAAAATCAAGGAGCTCCATGTATGAAGTTCAGAGTTAGACCATAAATTAATAACACTGTTAGAAATGACCTGTTTAAGTCTCGGTGATATCGTGTGTTGTGTTTTTCTGCTTTCAGGCTCGCATTGAAGAATTGGAGGAAGAAGTTGAGGCCGAGCGGGCGGTCCGAGCCAAGATCGAGAAGCAGAGGTCTGACCTCGCCAGGGAGCTCGATGAGATCAGCGAGAGGCTGGAGGAGGCCGGAGGAGCTACCGCCGCCCAGATCGAGATGAACAAGAAGCACGAGGCTGAGTTCCTCAAACTGCGGCGCGACCTGGAGGAGTCCACGCTGCACCATGAGGCCACGACGGCGGCTTTACGCAAGAAGCAGGCAGACAGCATGGCTGAGCTGGGTGAGCAGATCGACAACCTCCAACGAATCAAGCAGAAGCTGGAGAAGGAGAAGAGTGAACTGAAGATGGAGATTGATGATCTGGCCAGCAATATGGAAACTGTTGCAAAAGCAAAGGTGATGTTGCGGAACTCCACTTTTTCATCCTTAGGCTTTGCTCAAGTAGTTCAGCCACAGTTTTGAGGATATTTTGCTTATTCGCCTTATTCTTATGCTTCAATCATGGCAGGCGGGTGGAGCTTCTGAGAATATCATGTTAGGTATATTCAGTCTCGTCAACATCATATCCGGTCGTTAAGTGATGATGTGACGAATCCTACTTCCGGGCCTAAAGTAGTCTGCGTTTAATATGGCTTTTGTGTTGTTAGCATGTTTAATGTTTTGTATTTTCTTCTATTTAATCTCAAAAAGCTCCTAAAACAGTCAGTGACCCCTGTTGACCTCCCTCGGCTTTTATTACCGCTAATCATTTATTTAAGCTCAGTTTTTAAACCTTAGGATGTAACTACAGCCCATGCAGCAGTATATGAATGACTAACCTCGTATTGTGGATGGATTATCTCAGTTGTTCTCCTGGCTGAAGTTTGGTCCTTTTACACCATCCTGCCATGTGATTACATTTGTTCCTGACCACCGAGAACACTCACGTTAACTTTTATCGAGTGGAAAAAAAGTTAGCTTGTTTGTATTATGCTAACATAGCTGTGTCGCTAGCGGTCACGTAGCACATCATTATATACCAGCTAGCCAAACTTCAGTAACCCTACAAACGTCACTGCTGTTTAGTTTTCTGTCTTCATTTATGTTGGAAGTGATAACAGAGCTGTACGTTTTAATTTGTTTCCAAAACCGTGCAGTCAGGACATGCTATATTGTATTTAGACAGAAGCTAGCGAGCTAACTTCCTGCTAACTTTTAACTCCGTTAAATGTCATAAATTCCGTTTTCATGGATGCCTGGATGTCAAACTCAATTGTTACACCTGGTAGAGCAGAACGCTGATCATTTTATTAAAGATGAAAGACTTTAGACAGTTTTTCAACTCTCAGTAATGCCATAGTGATCGTTTGATATATGGACCTGCAGCGGAGTTTAGGCCCAGACACGGCTAGTGACGTCAGACTTAACGACCAGATAGAGAAGAAAAGTAGAAAAAACCTCCCTGAAACAGAACATTTAGGGCACCCTGAAGCCTGACCTTGAGTTAAAACTGTGCTTTTAAGAATATATAAGAAGAAAATAATGAAGCACACTATAAGTCCATCTTAATTAGTTTTAGTGTGACAAGAGGAACAGTTTTAACAGCTTGAATATCTCATTTGTGTTCGTTTATATTCTCACAGGTCAACCTGGATAAGATGTGTCGCTCACTCGAAGATCAACTCATGGAGCTGAAAACTAAAAACGATGAAAACATGCGGCAAATCTCTGACCTTAGCAATCAGAGAGCCCGCTTTCAGACTGAGAACGGTAATTCCTCCTTTTATTCGAGTCGATAAAATGACAGAGCCTTAATTAAAAAGTGTTCTTCTCTCCTTTGGCTGCTGTAGCCGAATTATCCCGACAAATGGAAGAGAGAGAAAGTCTCATCTCCCAACTGACAAGAGGCAAACAGGGATTCACAACACAGATTGATGAGTTGAAACGAATGATAGAGGAGGAAACGAAGGTAATCAGCGCCCACACCTGCAAACAGCTGGTTTACTTTACTCTTTTCACGCACGGTGTTTCATATTGATGTGTTCCTCTGCAGGCAAAAAACGCCCTGGCTCACAGTCTGCAGTCAGCTCGTCACGACTGCGATCTCCTTCGGGAGCAGTACGAGGAGGAGCAGGAGGCCAAAGCCGAGCTGCAGCGCTGTTTGTCTAAGGCAAACTCGGAGGTGGCCCTCTGGAGGAACAAATATGAGACTGATGCCATCCAACGCACCGAAGAGCTCGAGGAGGCAAAGTAATTAAACAACGAGAACGGATCAGTGCATCAGGCTTTGACTAAATATCGCTCAGTTTTAAGCACTTTGATATAATAATGAGTAAACAAGTAAATGCACATTACTACTCATAATTTATTTTTGCTTCTAACAAAGCACAACACTTAATTTTCCACATCATCATTAACAAGAAAGGAAAAAACTGGTTTGATTTAGTGCATCTACAGTCAGCTACAATCAGCATAACTAAATCTAAAAAGATAGGACTGTTAGACTGCTGCAAGAGGATGGCGTGGGGGGCACAAGCTTCCAAAGCTCCGGGTTGTCAACCCAAAGAAAAACATGAACCCTGCGTTAACCTGGATTCAGGTCCTCGCTGGCACTTCTGACCTCACGGGACTTTATCTGAAAAGACCAGTTATTTAAAAAGACAGAAAGATTTGAACTAATTTAGAAACCTGTAATGTTATTTGGGGGGGTCTGTAACGTTTCCTCCATCCATGACAGGTTTTCTAAAATGTTCTCATGTGATTAATTGTGGTTTTCAATCATTTTTCAGGGAAAAGGCTGAAAGACCTGTTAGATGTGTTTCACTGTAAATTATTACAATTAGAAATGGAAAATTACAATAAAATCAAAATGTTAAAAAATCATACATGACCCCATAAAACCTTCCATTATTCTCACCAAGCCGATGGGCCAATTCCTGTAGAAATATGAGGCTAGGATTAATATTTGACCTCGCTCCTTCACTTGAGGTAAAGGATTAGGAAGATTAAAAAATAGTTAAAAGAAAAAGAAGAAAATCTATTTTAATACAAAGGTGAGAAGTGAGTGAGACTAAAACTGGAGCTTTAAGGTAAAGTCTGGGCTGCAGCATTTTGGAACAGCTGCTAATATTTGATTGGTTGCAGTAAAGTTAGTGAGTCTAGTCTACATGAGACAAAAGTATGGAGGTGTTGAAAGTGCTGAGGAAGAATTATACCGTGCTCATGGCTGGATGGCCTCTCGCCATCTTTATCTTCACAGGTCTGCATTGGTGCATCATATCTTTATTCTCTTCCCCCTC
>NW_005187496.1:1880855-1912417 GCF_000239375.1 Pundamilia nyererei
ACTTGTCATGTTCTCATGTTATTGCTAAGGATTGTCTATTGCATTGGAGTCACACTGGGTTAAATATGTACACTTGGGTTTTAAGGGGTATTTATTATTTTCTTCTTTTTTTTGGGTTGTATGGAAGCCCCAAACGCAATTTCATTGTTCTTGACAATGACAATAAATAAATACTATACTATTACTACTACAGAGGAGGGTCCTGGATTTGAACCCGTAGTTTCTCTGGGAGCTTTGATTTCTTAGTTAATGCTGCCTAACCTTGTGATATCTAGGGCCCTCTCACAGATGACATTCATAATCTCCAGTAGTTTGCTTCCTTGTTAAATAAAGGCTGAAAAAAATGTGTCCTAAAACACAACACAACACACAAAAGAAACACTAAGACTTTTTGATTTGAAACAAGCGATTTTACTTCTGACAGGAAAAAGCTTGCCCAGCGTCTGCAAGAGGCTGAAGAACAAATCGAGGCGGTGAACTCAAAGTGCGCCTCTCTGGAGAAAACTAAACAACGGCTTCAGAATGAAATGGAGGACCTGATGGTGGATGTGGAACGATCCAACAGCTTAGCTGCTACACTAGACAAGAAGCAGAGAAACTTTGACAAGGTAATATGTATTTATTATATTAATTATCACACACATATTACAGCATTAATTCTGACCAGCGAATGTCTCCCTGAGCTCAGATTCTGGCTGAGTGGAAGCAGAAGTACGAGGAGTCTCAGGCTGAGCTCGAGGGAACTCAGAAAGAGAGTCGATCTCTGAGCACCGAGCTCTTCAAACTGAAGAACTCATATGAGGAAGCTTTGGATCATCTGGAGACGGTGAAGAGGGAGAATAAAAACCTGCAGCGTGAGTCAGATCAGAATGTTTTGTGTGGATCAACAACTTTAAAAGAGTTTTTTGGAAATTTCTTGCAATTCTGATTTTCCAACACATAGAGGAGATCTCAGACTTAACAGAACAACTTGGGGAGAGCGGAAAGACGATTCACGAGCTCGACAAATTCAAGAAGCAGGTGGAAACGGAGAAATATGACATGCAGGCTGCGCTGGAAGAAGCTGAGGTATAACTCAAAAGGAAGTGAGGAAAATCAGGAAATTCTTACCATTACAGTGTGAAACGCAACCGAAATGTTTTTAAGGCTTCCCTGGAGCAGGAGGAGTCGAAGATCCTGCATGCACAGATGGAGCTGAACCAGATGAAGGCTGAAGTCGACCGGAAATCAGCGGAGAAAGACGAGGAGATCGACCAGATGAAGAGGAACCATCAGAGAGTGTTGGAGTCCATGCAGGCCACTCTGGACGCCGAGGTCCGCAGCAGGAACGACGCTCTGAGGGTGAAGAAGAAGATGGAGGGAGACTTGAACGAGATGGAGATCCAGCTGAACCATGCTAACAGGCAGGCAGCCGAGGCTCAGAAACACCTGAGGAACATTCAGGGGCAACTCAAGGTACAACCACACATTAATACTTTTATAACATCCACAAAAGAGGTTTTTTTTTCATGCAAAACTTTAAGAACTGGCTGAAATACTGAAAGCGTGTTTGCATAAGAAAAATAGAGACAGGTTTGGAAGATAAGAGTGGAGTAACAAGAGTCTTTGCATATAAGTTCCATGCAAACTGCAGGCAGCTGCAGCAATCAGACATTTTTGCTGCAGCATCCTCTTAGCAACCAGTTTCACCTCAAGCAGCCACTCACCAGTCTGAGAATGAACATTTCTCCCTAGCAACCGGAGGTTTCCAGAAGGTTGCCGACGGGTCTCTAGGCCTGTGTGGCTGAAGCTTGAAGAGCCAAAAATTAGACCAGGGCACAATTTTAGCTCAACAGTGAAGCAGGCCAAATGAAGAAACCCAGATTCGATTCGAGACCCTCTCTCTCTGTCACCTTTTAATACAAACAAAACCTAATAAAAGTGACAAAAGCCCAAAATAATTCTTTCTCGGATTAACATGAAATACAAATGTTAACATGTTTCACTCGAGCTCCTTTGGTTATCGCTTTTTTGATTTAAAGACACCCAGCTGGAAGACTGCTGCCACTAAATGTTTATGTTACCTAACCTGAATATCAGTTTAGTTCACATAGGAACCTGCCTCATACGAATAGGAAGCTAAATTAGCTTAAGTTATAACCAAGCTGATGACCAAGCTGTTCCATACACTGTCAATTATGACCTGATGCTCAAGTTAGACAAGTGTTGGTCAGTGAGATCTCTCAGGTGGGCAAAGACAAATTAACTGGACGCTCACCTGAATGCATTTGCAGGATGCCCAAATCCACCTGGATGAATCTGTGAGAGGACAGGAAGATATGAAGGAACAAGTAGCCATGATGGAGCGCAGAACGGCCTTGATGCAGGCCGAGATCGAAGAGCTTCGAGCTGCTGTGGAGCAGACGGAGCGCAGTCGAAAAGTGGCTGAACAGGAACTGATCGATGCCAGCGAGCGCGCGGGACTTCTGCATTCTCAGGTAGGCTGCTCACCTGTTCAACAACCCATTCTGACCTGCGGGATTTACAGGTCACAGTCTTTTTTTAATTGTCTTTTCCAGAACACAAGCCTTCTAAACACCAAGAAGAAGCTTGAGGCGGATGTAACTCAGCTTCACTGTGAAATAGAAGAAGCCGTTCAAGAGGCCAGGAATGCCGAGGAGAAGGCTAAGAAAGCCATTACTGATGTATGACACTCCTACAGGGCTTTTATTTGAGTTATCACACGTTTGATTATCATAAAGATGTGATGTGCTCATGGTTCGGTGTCTCTAGGCTGCCATGATGGCGGAAGAGCTGAAAAAAGAGCAGGACACCAGCGCTCACCTGGAGAGGATGAAGAAGAACCTGGAGGTGACGGTGAAAGACCTTCAGCACCGATTGGATGAGGCTGAAAACTTGGCCATGAAGGGTGGAAAGAAGCAGCTTCAGAAATTGGAGGCTAGGGTGTGTATGGCTATGAAATTACATTTTAACAGTGGGAACAAAATTCCATTAATATGCTTTATTCTTAGAATTAATTAGAAGTTAATTTATAAGAATCTGCATAAAATATGCAAACTACTAAATGTCAAACCACTTGTATTCTTAGAACACATTTAAAAATGAAACTGAAACAGGTTTGTGGTACAGTAGGTGGTCTAACAACCCTTTTTTCATTCTAAAGAGTGTAAGATAATCTTTGCTAAGTCCTTAGCAGGTCTTAAAATGAGACAAATACAACCACAGATGAATAACAACAGATTATGTAATGCACTGTGTCTGTATTTATTTAAAATTAATTAAATAATCCAAAATGCAGAAGCAGTATGTGAAAAAACTAAATATGCCCTTACTGTTTCCACGGGAGTCAAGGGGGAAAGTAGCAGCCAGGTGCAGGTAATCAAATGTACTTAATTCATTGATCATCAGTAAAAAATAAGCACCTCTGTAGAAGCTGAAGTTTTGGCATTTTGCTGGTCTGTAGGATTCAGATGTGTTAACAAGGCTCCAAGGAGGAAAGACATCAGTAATGATTTTAGAGGAGTAATCGTTGGTGCCCATGAGTCTGAAAAGAGTCATCACGCCATTTCTAAACAATTTTACAAAGAAAAATATTATTCACCCGTGGAAAACATTTAAGACAGAGCTGCCGGCCTTCCCAACAAATTTACCCCAAAGTCAGACTTTGCAATCCACGAGCTTCGTTGCAAACTCTATGGGCATCAGTTAGCATGCTAAATGTTTGTGACTGTATTTGTCTGGAAGGGTTCCCACGAGAAACCCTCATCTGTCTAAAAAGAGCAGGGCAGCGTGGTTTAGGTTTGCAAACGTGCAGCTGAACAAACTAGAAGACTTCTGGAACAATGTCCTTTGGACCGGTGAGACTAAAATGGAGACGTTTGACCATAGTGCACAAAACCAAACACCCCATAGCAGCTTTTAGCACGGGAGTGGAAGGCTGTTGATTTGGGCACCTTGCAGTCATTGAGGTGATCATGAACTCCTCTTTATTTAAACCAAAGTGTTCTAGAGTCAACACATTGGTACAAAGAGGAATTCATTGTCCTAATGAAACAGGGCAATGGTCCAAGCACAGCAGCAGCAAATCTCCAACAGAACAGCTGAAGAATCAAAGTGGTGCAATGACCCAGTTCAGACCTAAACCTGACCGAGTTGCTGTGATGGGACCTTCAGACAGCGGTGCATGAACCAGTGCTGTAAAATTCAATGAACTGAAGCAACATTTTAAAGAAGAGTGGGCTAAAATTCCTCCACAGCAAATTGAGGGACTGACCAAGTTGTTGCTGCTGAAGGAGAGTCAAACAGCTGCTGAATCATGTGAATCGTTGCATCTTTGCTTTCGTTAGTTACGACACGGTGTAATATTTCACGTGCATCTGAGGTTGTATTTAATTCATTTACATTTTTTATGTCCTGACATGGAAAACCTCCGACTTTAAAAAGGATACACTTTTGTTTTCACATGAGTGTACTGAGCATGAAAACTGTGCTGTTAAAGTTGGTTGTAAACATTTTTACACATTTTCAGTTAAATCAAAGCCCTACAGAAAACTGAAAGCTCACTGTAACATTAAAATCTACTTTCTCACGTCTCCAGGTCCGCGAGCTGGAGAACGAGCTTGAAGCTGAGCAAAAACGTTCCACTGAGGCCATCAAAGGAGTCCGAAAATATGAGAGGAAAATCAAAGAGTTAACCTATCAGGTAAAATTAGCTGGTGTTTTTAGCAGTTAAGCAAATGAGAATGGATATTTGTCTTTTCTTGTCTCTCCTGTTTGTAAGAGATGTTCATCTTGTGTTTTCAGTCCGAGGAAGACAAGAAAAACAACATTCGGCTGCAGGATTTGGTGGACAAACTCCAGAGCAAGATGAAAGCCTACAAGCGACAAGCTGAAGAAGCTGTGAGTGAATCACTGTCGGCACAAATATATTCAGAGATACAGTGAAGTGTCAGAGCGCCATCACACTGAAAACAATTGTTCCCCAGGAGGAGCAGGCCAATGTGCACATGGCCAGATTCAGGAAGGTTCAGCATGAGCTGGAGGAGGCCGAGGAGAGAGCTGACATGGCCGAATCTCTGGCCAACAAGATGAGAGCCAAGAGCCGTGAAATAGGCTCGAAGGTACTGCATTCGATGTAGACTGTAGCTACGAGTGTTTAGCTGTTCCTCTGAAAGAATAACAGGCATACACTCCCCACCATGTTAGGTTTAGGGCAGAAATATGACAGAAGCAAGCACTCTGGAAAGTAACAGCTTTGTGTTTTCTTATAAATGGTTAAAAAATTTATTGTTTTGTGCATCAATTTGCTTGTTTTCCAGGCCCAGGAGGGACAGGGCGAGTAACAGAGTGCACTTCACCAGTATATAAAAGTTCATCGATTCTCACATTAATACCATAGCATGTTAACACCTATTAAAATAAACACGGCTTAACGAGTGGCATAAATTCTCTAGATGCTTTAGCTTAAAGTATTTATGTCTCAGAGTAATTAAGCGGCTTATTTAACACTTATAACTTCTCACACAACCACAGCTCCAAAGTTGATGACTTTAATTGAAGGGGACACCTGTGGGATTGATTATATAACATCAACATCACTTCATTTAATTGCTGGCATGAAAATATAAGACGCTGGTCTCCTGTTTTCTAAAGGTCAGCAGATGTTTTCAGTAATTACAAATCAACACTAACACTTATACACTTCTAACTTTACACATTTGAAGCTTATAAGATGCCACTTAGAGACATTTAGGATAATAAATTTGTGTCAAAATAAAAGAAAAAAGGGGGAAAGGTGTTGATGCTGTTTTGCTCCATGTACCAATTTCATTCTTAAAAAATGTACACAAAAGCGTTTTTTCTCTGCCAGTAGCTGCAGATCAGAAACAAGAATTAAAAACTAGTCCGCAGATGTTTCCCGGTTTTGTAGGAACATATCGTTTCTTTGGTCTAGCACATAAATAGAGTTTGCTTGGATGTGCGCACATTTGCTCTTGTCTTTGAAATGCATGTAAGTAACTATTAATATTGAAAGTGTGCAGAATGGAGGCTGGAAGATGCATTTATGAAGCATTTGGTTACAATTTCCCCACCTTTCTATCAGTGATCAAGATTTTGCTCCTGGGTCACTTTTCAGTTTCATCATTTTTGGTGAGAAAAGTGAACCAGAGTGCAATGATTTAATTTATATACAAGTTATTTTATAACTTCTCAGGATGGCAAATGATAACATGCAATAAATGTTTCTGTAAAATTCTGAACAGAAATAGAAATATTGAACTAAATTTGACTTTTTGTTATTTTGACACAAATAGCATCCTGTAGAATTTCAGCAGCATGATGCTAATCTGCACCAAGCAGCTCGTTTTAGCAGAACTAAATGTTTAGTATCCAGAACTTCCAGCACGTCTAGTCTTTCCTTTTTTGTCCCAGTGACAGCCTCTTTTTCTTCTTCTTCTCTGGTCTTACCTTTTGTCTGTCTTCAGTTTTAGAGCAGCATTAAACAATTTTAAAATCAAACCTACTTTGTCTCATGTTTGCTCCGACTCATTCAATCACAAGGTCTCAGTTTTTATTCCATATGCATCAATAGCCATTTGTATTAATGGACACTTTTTTTTAAGATTAAGGATTTTATTATAATTGAGGCAACACACATTCAATAACACAACACAAATACATTTAAGCAAATACAGAAGATAACTGCCTCGCTTAAGGTTTAAAGTCACTGTGTGTATGACGTGAAGATTTGTTAACCTAACCTTACTAAATGTGTCTTTGGACTGTGGGAGGAAGCCAAAGACAGAATTTTTATTTTTCAGTTATTAAAATATCAGCTGCTCATTTTACAGCGTCCAGATCAACGTTATCATGGCAGTACTGCTCTGTAACTGAGCACCGCTTCATCTTTTTATTTCTGATTTTGTTCTCCACCAATTTTAGGTCTTTATCTGAGAATTAAGTTACATAAATTATACCCACAGTTGCTTTAAATGGAAGAAAAACACACGTTTGATTAAGAATATGTTGTAAATGAGCTCAAATGAGTTTCAGAGACTCAGCTTTCGATATCATCTTAATGCCCTTTAATCGCCGCTACTCCCCGCTATCTTTTACCTGAAAATGAGAAGAACAAGAAGTCATTAGCGCTTATTACAGTGAGTTTAAGGTGTATTAGCTTTGGCTGATTCGATCACCTTGCTCGTGTCTCGATTCTTCACTTTCATCTTGTTGATCTGGGACTCAGCGATGTCGGCTCGCTCTTCGGCCTCCTCCAGCTCATGCTGCACCTTCCTCAACTTAGTCAGGTAAGTGTTGGCTTGCTCTTCCTGTTAACAACCAAAAAAAAAACTAAATCAAATTCTCCAAATTCTCCAAACATCTAACTACAACATGTTTGACAGAAAAAACACTCACAGCTTCCTCAGCCTGCCTCTTGTACACTTTCACCTTCAGCTGGAGTTTGTCTACCAGCTCCTGCAGTCTCATCATGTTCTTCTTGTCCTCCTCGGACTAGTTTTTGGTGACAGAAAAGAAACGATCTCCATTTTTTGAAACATTTGTAAAAACCTTGCATTGTGAAAGTGAACAGAGTTTTTCTACCTGATAGGTGAGCTCCTTAATCCTGCGCTCGAGTTTGCGCACACCTTTCACAGACTCTGAGCCATGCCTCTGCTCCGCTTCAAGCTCGTTCTCGAGTTCTCGCACCTGGAAGGGCGAAAATGTTTGGTCATCAGTCTCCTGTGTTTTTGAGCAACACCCTCCTGTTCCTAAAGCTGATGAAAGATGTTATTTGGTCAGATTACCCTGGCTTCCAGTTTTTGGAGTTGCTTCTTTCCGCCTTTCATGGCCAGGTTCTCGGCCTCATCGAGGCGCTGCTGCAGGTCTTTGACAGTCGCCTCCAGGTTCTTCTTCATCCTCTCCAGATGAGCGCTGGTGTCCTGCTCTTTCTTCAACTCCTCCGCCATCATGGCCGCCTGAAAAAAAGGAATAAAATGGCAAGCATACTGCTGCATCTTTTAGGCTTACACTGAGAAAAATCGACTTACATCAGTGATGGCTTTCTTGGCTTTCTCCTCAGCGTTCCTGGCTGCTTGGACACTATCATCCATCTCACTCTGAATCTGAGACAGATCCGCCTCCAGCTTCTTCCGACTGTTGAGCAGGCTGGTGTTCTGCAGGCGAGGATTTGAATTAACATAAGAGGGACAAATAATGATGATGGTTTCCAAATGAGTCGTGATACCTTCAAATATTTAAATAGATGTCGTTTCAGAGAAAAAGTGGATTCTAACTGTAGAGCTACGACTTCTGCGATCTGAGAAAATTCTGAGAAAATTAAAAATCTGGTTTGAAAAGTTTGCCAAATATATTTTTATTTGTTCTACTAAATCTATTGAAACTTATAAGTAAGAAAAAACAAAGAACTGGAATACTTCTGAGGTTTGTACCCATTACTGACAGACACTGACACAGATTTTCGTCATCAAATTTATGACCTGACATCGATTCGCTAAATTAGATAAATTATTTGCAGGTTGCAGGTTTCACTGATCTCACCTCAGGGAGAGCAGCCTGATCATTTAATATCATTTACTGAATCATTTAGTCTGCAGGATGCCTTTCATCTGATTGCACATTCTTCATAAATATAACCCCAGTTCTGGCCTGACCCCCAACATTTCTCAACCCTACCACCAATTCATGGTCAATAGCTGTCCGTTGTGGTCGTGCCATCTATTGCTAATAAAAAAATGTGTGCACATGTAAAACTGGTGGATCTGAACCTGTGAGTGTAGCAGCTGCACTCTCTCGCTGGCATCCAGCAGCTCCTGCTCCGCTAGCTTGCGGCTTCTCTCGGTCTGTTCCAGAGCTGCTCGGATCTCCTCCATTTCAGCCTGCACGAGGTTGCTCCTGCGCTCCGACACGGCCACCTGCTCTTTCATGTCATCGGTGTTTCTCAGGGCGTCATCGAGTTGAATCTGGACCTCCTAAACAGAAATGTTATAAATAGAAGCATGTTCTTAAGCTGAGGTAATAACAAACTCTTCTCGCTGTCTACACGCGGCCCACCTTGAGCTGAACTTGAATGTTCCTCAGCTGTTTCTGGGCCTCGGCCGCCTGCCTGTTAGCGTGGCTCAGCTGGACCTCCATCTCGTTCAGGTCTCCCTCCATCTTCTTCTTCACTCTGAGGGCGTCGTTCCTGCTCCGGACCTCAGAATCCAGATTGGTTTGCATTGTGTCGATGATTCTTTGGCTGTTCCTCTTCAGCTGTTCGATCTCCTCGTCCCTCTCAGCTAGCTTCTTGTCCACCTCAGACTTCACCTGGTTTAGCTCCAGCTGGACTCGAAGGATCTTGGATTCCTCATGCTCCAGTGAGCCCTGAACAAGGACATGCAGTAATAATACCCAGAGACAGCAGAGTTTGTTTAGATATTGTTCTTCTACTCACTTCTGCCTCCTCCAGAGCCGTCTGAGCCTCTAACTTCTCCTGCTCAGCCTGTTTCTTTGCTTTCTCGAGCTCGTGGATGGTTTTCCCCATCTCTCCCAGCTGCTCCGTGAGATCCATGATTTCCTCTGCAGGGAGAAGGAAATCATGATAACGATCGACATTTTGCTGCATTATTAGAGATTTTTATAAAAAGGGGGACCTTGACATACGCTGCAGATTTTTATTTTCCCGTTTGAGTGTCTCCACTTGTTCCAGGCATTCCTCAAAGGCATTCTTCATCTTGAAGTTCTCCGTGCCCAAAGAGCGAACATCTTTTAGAGCTGACTCCAGCTCTGCTTGACCCTCCTCGTATTTCTGCTTCCACTCAGCAACAACCTTTACAATAAAAGGCTCACATATCAGTAAATGGTTTCAGATAAATATATCACTTTATTGTCAAAACATGATGCTGCTTGCATATGGACGCTCGACAAGACATCAGGTATCATACAATCTTTATCCTTCCTTTGGGTCTTTGGCACCAGATATCCTCTATAATGCTGCTAAACAACTGAGCAGTGTTAGCAGATTGCTGACAAATAGTTATGGCTTGAACTGAAGTCAGTACTTTAATTATCCTACGAGTTTTGTCTTATTAACAGCTGCGTAAAGAGAGGTTTGGGAGTGTTGACCACTATTAAAGTAATTCTCACCTGTTCCACTCTACCTTCCTCCTGCAGGATATTCTTCTTACTGAACCTCTTAACAAATGCATCAGTCACATCAGCAATTTTAGGATATCTCATGAAAACCAAACCTTGTCAAAGTTTCTCTGCTTCTTGTCCAAAGTGGCAGCAGCAGCATTAGACCTCTCCACATCCATCATTAGGTCCTCCACCTCTCCCTGCAGCCGCTGCTTCGTCTTCTCGAGAGAGGAACACTTGGAGTTAACGGCCTCCACAGCTTCTTCTGCATCCTGCAGACGGAGGGCTAACTTCTTCCTGTAGGAGAAATTCGGGTCATCATTAGCACAACATTTAAAGTGAAATGAAGACTGTTCTTACTTTGCCTCCTCGAGCTCTTCGGTTCGTTGGATGGCGTCTGTCTCGTATTTGGTTCTCCATTGAGCCACCTCGCTGTTCGCCTTGGACAGACAGCGGTGCAGCTCGGCTTTGGCCTCCTGCTCCTCCTCGTACTGCTCCCTTAGCAGCTCGCAGTCATGACGTGATGACTGCAAACTGTGAGCTAAGGCGTTTTTAGCCTGAGCAGAATGAAAGCGACACCATGAACACACTAAACTGCCAAACATTCAGGCTAGTGTGTTTCGGCACAGCTTACCTTCACCTCCTCCTCGTGAAGCCGTTTCAGCTCCTCGATCTGCTGAATGAAGGCTTGCTTACCGCGGGTTAACTGTGACATCAGGGACTCCTTTTCTTCCAGCTGCCGAGACATCTCAGCTGGATGGGCGGTGTAAAGAGAATTAAAGCAGGTGTATCTGTGACTTTATTTGACTTCCAGCTTGTTTACTTTACTCCTTACCGTTTTCTGTCTGAAGCCGAGCTTTCTGGCTCGAAAGGTCGTTAATGAGCCTCAGATGCTCCTCCTCTTTGGTTTTCACCTCGTTCAGTTGATCTTCAAGTGATCGGCACATTTTCTCTAAATTGATCTTCAAATTTAAGAAAGCAAAAACATAAACCTTGTAATGTTTTTACATTGAAGGGAGCGTAAAGACAAAGACAAGTTTAATGACCAACCTTTGTTTTGGCCACGGATTCCATATTGCTCGACATGTCATCCAACTCCAGCCTTAACTCACTCTTCTCCTTCTCCAGCTTCTGCCGGACTCTCTGCACGTTATCCAGCTGTTCTCCCATTTCAGCCACACTGTCTGCGTGTTTCTTGCGCAGAGCAGCAGAGGTAGCGTCATGCTGCAGCATGCACTCCTCCAGCTCCCTGCGAAGTTTGAGGAACTCAGCTTCACGCTTCTTGTTCATCTCCACCTGAGCGGCGGAGGCTCCTCCGGCCTCCTCCAGCCTCTCGCTGATCTCCTCGAGTTCCCTGGACAGATCAGACCTCTGCTTCTCCACTTTGGCTCGAGCCGAACGCTCGGCCTCGATTTCCTCCTCCAGCTCCTCAATTCGGGCCTGCATTGCAAATGCGATTCAGGAATTTTATTTGTTATTTAAAAATGGTTGCACCATTTAAATTGAAAGCTTTTAGTGCATGTGCGGTATTTTTTAACCTGGGACACGTGAGACATCCAGTTCACGTGGCTAACATTTTAGTTGACCCACTTTTCTTAAGACCAAAAGTTTAGAAAAGTAGGTCAGAGCAACTTGTACCTCCTTTTTCACCAGTTCTTCTTGTTGCTTTTGTTAAAACCAGCTCACATTTTGCCAGTTTTGATAATGAAACATTACACAGAAGAAATTGAAGTCATGTCTTTGTCAGATTTTTTGGGATACGGCCCCTCCTGTAGCCACTGATGTCAGTCTTGTGGAGCCTTCTTTATTTATTCGCTTGCAGAGGTTTAAACCTGACTTATTTTCATTTTCTGCCTTCCTGCCTATTTTATTTACAATCTATGACCTCAGTAAACACTTTCCTGATTATTTAAAAGTTTCAATCACTAGTTTTAGGTCTTATTGAACACAAGACGTTTATTTTGTAAACTATGATCCCAGTTAGTGTCACTATCAGGATGCAATGTCCAGTGATGCTACAGCCAGTGTCCATCTTTTGTGTACAGGCTATAGGCCATAATGTTTTGGACATCATCGGAAATCAGTTGAGTGCTATTGTTGAAAACCGCTACAGAAAAGCACAGAATCAGCTTCATATTAGTGACGTTGCAGTGATGGAGATAAAATGTACTGTATCTGTTATGTTGTGTTTCTACTCAAAGCAGAATAAGTAGATATACAGTCGATGAACCTTTCTCATCTGCATCATTATATTATCTGCCAATAATGTAAATCCTGAAGTGGACACCAGCTCAGGTAATTCAAAACAATTCTCACATGGAGCTCTTTGATTTTCTTCTGCAGCTGACCACTGAGTGCTTGTTCGTCTTCTATCTTTGACTGCAGTTGTGACAACTCAAAGTCTTTCCTGTAAAAAAAAAAAAGGAAAACTTGCTGAATGCTTAAAAATGTTTATTTTTGAAGCCTGAAGGGTTAAAAAGAAATATGTTACTCTGAGGGATCTGTCATTATTTCAAGTTGACCATGTTCAAGGATAAAAAGGGCTCCAACCCAGTACTAGCAAGCAACCTAATAAAGTAACCAGTGAGTGCACAGTGCCACATAAATGAATATATAACACACATTAAATAGTGCAACAAGCTGTAAGCGGTGAGATTAAAGAGCTGGTTTGAAGAATATGTTTGCCTAAAGCTGCCTGTGTACAAACTTTATCATCTCCACCAGCTCTGGTCCTTTTGGTCTCTTATGTTTGGAGCATGAATGTCAAACAGAAACCAAAACAGTGAGCCGGGAGATGATAAAACTTTGCACAGAGGGAAACTACAGATTAATTCTTTGTGGGTTTGTGACCCACAGCCCCTCCATTCACAGCTAACACCTTTCCTGGCTTCAACACTTTGTTTGCCCATAAACTGTTAACTATCTTACAAACTCAGTTTCCTATATGTATAAAGAAAATAACACTTTTAAACACTCTTTTCAGCACCAAAACATTGAGTCCTTACTTTTTCAGCTTTTCTTCCAGCTGTTGCTTGTCATTCTCCAGATCCATGATTGACTCCTGAGCAAGTTTCAGGTCACCCTCCAGCTTCCTCTTGGCTCTTTCCAGATCCATACGGACCTTCTTCTCTTGCTCCAGTGAACCTTCCAGCTAAAGATAAAGCCATCTTACACATCTTAACAGCAGTTGTACACTTCAGTACTTCTGCATGCAGGATAACTCACATCATCCGCCTGCTGCTCCAGTTTGGTCTTGGCTTTGGTAAGCGCGTTTACTTTGTCTTCCTCGGACTGCAGGTCGTCCAGTGTTTGCTGATGAGCCTCCTGCAGGGCTTTCTTCTCTTTGGACAGTTTGGTGATGTTTTCATCTTGGCTCATGATTTCTTCTACTAGGTTTTTTACCTACAGCGATGATTAAGAAGGAAGATATAACAATTCTCCTCTACTGAGATGATACAGCAGTTGATTGGAGACTCACCTTGTTTTCTACTGCATGTTTTTCCTTCTCCACTTTAGCTAAGGTCAACTCCAAGTCGTCGATGTCCTTCTTCAGTTCAGAGCACTCGTCTTCGAGCTTCCTCTTCTTGGCGGTCAGCTCAGCGTTGATCTCCTCCTCATCTTCAAGTCTCTCGGTCACCTCCTTGAGTTTGGCTTCCAGCTGGATCTTGCTTTTGATGAGTCCTTCGCACCTCTCCTCTGCATCCAGCAGGTTGTCAGCCTCCTGATATCAAGATTGTGGGCTAACATTATTTCTCAAAAGTTGCAGCACCCACGTGGACAATAAGTGGTTCTTAACTTACGGCCTGGACTTGAAGCAACAGATCGTTCTTCTCTTGTACGATGGAGACCATTTTCTCTTCCAGCTCCCGCCGACGGGTTTCTGATTTGGACAGATCTTCCTTGAGTTTTCCAAAGTCCACCTTCATTTGGGCCATTTCCTTCTCAGCCTCAGCACTCTTCAGAAGAGGTTTCAGCTTAAAGTACAGCTTCATCCACGGCCAGTGCTTTACATTCATGAAGGAACGGAAGTTATACTGGATGGTGTAGATTGCGTCCCTGTCAAAGTAGAAATTTCATTTCATTTAAGATGCAGGTTTTAGCTGTGATGGATCTATAAAGCATGCAGGGCCTGTTGGCACAGCCTATAAGAGTTAATGTATGATTTCCTCTTTCTTTGTTTTTAGTCCACCACACATGAATGCAGTATGCATCTTTACTTTCTGGCCATCATCTTCTGATACTCTAGCCGGACGAGGTATCCGCGACACAGAGCCTGAGTGGACATCACGACCTGTGCCAGTCGCTCATCTCTCATCTCCTCCAAGGCGCCAAGCAGGCCGGCTTTAAAAAACACCTGAAATGAAAGGTCATTACCACTCTCACTTCTCATTGCTCTTCTTTACCATTTAACCCTTGTTATATGTTAACAACTAAAAACCTTAGTGTGTCCAAACTTGTACTGCGTGTGATCCACGTCGATTGAGCCAAGGAGCTTCTCCGCAGCTTTTTTGTTATCCATGAATTGTCCCTCTGGAACTGCGCTCGCGTTAAGAATCCTGTACCTGTTGGAGAAACGATAAATCTGAGTATAAGAACAAAAGGTATGAAATATTCAAAAGCTTTGAGTGTTTACCTCTGCTTGAAGTCACCATAGAGGATTCTGCTGGGAAAGCCTTTCCTGCAGATCCGGATGCCTTCCAGCACGCCGTTGCATCGTAACTGGTGGATAACGAGGCCGTTCTCCATTATGCCTGTTATTGAAGGCAGTAATTATTTTAGTTGCATTACTATGGTTATATAAATGTCAGAAGAAGTGGATTATTAAAAACTACCTGGTGTTTTGGTCTCGTTTGGTATCAAGCAGCGCACAAAGTGAGGGTGAGTGGTTCTCAGATTGGTCATAAGCTTCCCAAGATTCTCCTGCAGAAAATCCACACGTGTAGAAGTTTTGTTCTAATAGTTTTGACTTCTTTTTAAACTCAGGAATACTTTTTTGTTATGCTCATGACTAGCAGTTGCTTAGCAATATTTAAGATTACCCATAAAAAAGGTTTTCTAGGAGGCACTCCAAGGTTTAATTTGTTAACCTTGAGCAAATCTGGGGCAACCATTAAAAATACGGACGAAGGAAACTACACCACAAGCTTAATTCCCCCCCCAAACAATTTGTGAAGAAAACGATGGGTTTTGGTGTTACCATTTATTTTTTAATATTCTATTAAAAAATACTATCTTTACTTATTTAAACTGATTTCCAGGATGATTTCTAATCGATGCGCACCCTAGAAACCACTGGTAAATTTTATGTTACCCTGAACAAAGCCGACACAGTCTGGAAAGATGCCCCCTTCTTCTTGGATCCCTTTTTGGCTCCTCCTGCAGCTGTCTCTGCATCAATGACAGTTTAAAACATAACACGACCGTATCATGTTAATAAACAATCGAGCGCTAGTGGAAAAAAGGCATACTTACCGTCTGATCCAGAGTAGTGCGCGTACAGCATGGCCAGTATTTTGACTGATGACTTCTGGTAAAGTTGCACCACCGACTCATTGAGCGGGTCTTTGTTCTTCTCGAGCCACCCGGTGATGTTGTAGTCCACGGTGCCAGCGTAGTGCACCAACGTGAAGTGGGCTTCGGGCTTCCCTTTGACTGGTTTGGGCTTCAAGAAGCAGTTGTTCTTGCCAAGATGTTGGTCATAGAGTTTGTTCTTGAAAGACGTCTCTGTTGATTTTGGGAACATGCACTCTTCCTCAAGGATGGAGAAGATGCCCATTGGCTTGGAAACCCAAAATTCTTGTTAATAACATTCTCGTATTTGAAACATTAAGTTTCATGTTTCTTATTTTTTAAACCATACTGCATATAATACCTTTTCAATGAGCTCAATGCAGGCTGCCAGGTCCATACCAAAGTCAATGAACTCCCAGTCAATCCCTTCTTTTTTGTATTCTTCTTGTTCCAGCACAAACATGTGATGGTTGAAAAACTGTTGCAGCTTCTCGTTGGTGAAGTTAATGCAGAGCTGCTCCATGCTGTTGTGCTAAACACATAAAATATGTTATTCAAGTAAATAAACAAATTTCTGTGAGATTGTGAGGAATGTACAGATATATTTTAAACACCCACATCAAAGATCTCGAAGCCGGCGATATCGAGAACTCCAATGAAATGTTGTCTGGATTGCTTCGTATCGAGCTGCTGGTTGATTTTTGCGACCATCCAAAAAAACATCTTCTCGTAGACTGATTTTGCAAGGGCGCCAATAGAGTTGTACACCTGGAAAGATGGTGAATTATCTTCATACAGTGCTGCACAAAAGACATCTAAGACTAAGCTGAGGAGGATGCAGCATAACGGGATAGATAGATAGCCTTGCATCTTGGCCTCATTTCAGTAATATTGTTGTACAGACTGCATGCATCATGTTTGATGTCCTATCAAAGTTAGTTCGTTCAGCGTCACACTTCAGAATCTCGGAGTGTGTAGGCTGCTTATGTTACAGTCACTCCAGGGAAAACAATGGAGGGGGGCCATGAAATGCTCATCAGCACATATTGATCACAAGGTGCTGCCAATCTGGCTGCGTTTACAATTCCAAACATTCGCCAATCTGTTAAATGTCATTCAGTCAGTCTGAGTTAGATTGCTGTTGTTTGGAGACAGGTTGCTTCCCTACAGGCGACTTGTGCAATTGCAACCTCTGAATACCAAGAGACTGAGGATGTTGGCCAAACAAATGTTTGGCAAATTCAGAAAAAAGGAAATCAATCACCGTAGCAACTGCTGATTTTTTTTACATAGTTGCAAAGAGGTTTCCATCTTGTTTTTACTCTGGTGTGACTGAGCTGTTATCAGGATGAAACGCTTTTAGATTCTGAGCTTACCTGCTGAACATTTTGCCCTTTGGTGACGTACTCATTTCCAACCTTCACTCTGGGATAGCAGAGGCTTTTCAGCAGATCTGCCGAGTTCAGGCCCATCAGATACGCTGCTTTATCAGCCACTGCAGGGAAAACAGAAGAATATAGATATGTGACCTCATTCATAGCTCTTTCTTTTGTTTGTTTATTTGTTTGTATCGCCCTCACCTTCAGTGCCCTCTGGCTCAGCCTGCTCCTCCCGCTGTTTCTGCTTGAACTTCATGTTCCCATAATGCATCACAGCGCCAGTGAGCTTATAGATGGACGCTTTCTCTTCAGAGGAGAAGCCCAGAACATCAAAAGCTTCCTGTATTTAAAATAAAAGAGGCCAAGTCAGATTTGAATGAGCTGTAACTCAGCTCAGCGAGATCTGAGTCCACTCACGTCTGTAGCCATTAGCTCTTCAGCGTCATTGATGCTTTTCACACTGATTTCTCCCTGACTGATGAAGGCAAAGTCGTAGGGGTTGGTGGTGATGAGAAGTAGATCTGAAGGGAAAGAAATGAGGTTTATGCAAATGAACATTGAGAGCATCAAAGTAGTTCAAAAACAATTCATCAGCTCACCTATCAGTTCAGGCTTCTTGTTGCAGGTAAGCTGATAAAAGATGTGGTAGCTTCTCTCAGCCCGCAGCTGAAATGTCACCCTCGACTTCTCCAGCAGATCTTTCAGAAAGAAAAAACATTTTACTCTTTGTGGAAAGATAATTTACCTCATTCTTTATCCAAAGTTAGTGAGTATAAACCTACACGTCTCAATATCTGCAGATGCCAGTTTACCAGTCGCACCAAAGTGGATTCGGATGAATTTACCCTGTTCAACACAAAAAAAAGGGGGCATCTCATTTCTCACAGCCATCTGGGAAATTAAATCAAAGTGTAAAGTCCCTGAGGCTCACTCACAAAGCGAGATGAGTTGTCATTCCTCACAGTCTTAGCATTCCCAAAAGCTTCCAGCAGAGGGTTGGCCTGGATGATCTGATCCTCCAGAGTCCCCTGATGAAGAGCGGACCTTCACGTAAATCTGATGCCCACTGCACTCTGAAACACTGACTGACTGACCGCTGATGAACTTACCTTCATTTTGTTAATTGCCTCTTTTTTCTTGTCTGAAGACACTGCAATTGTTGCAAAGTACTGAATGACACGCTTGGTGTTGACAGTCTTTCCTGCACCAGATTCTCCACTGAGGAACAAAAGAAATGAAAAAGCCAACATTTCACCCTACGAGTCATTCGATGCAAAGTCCTCGTGAAGAGAAACAGTCTCTGTTAAACTTACGTGATTAGTATAGACTGATTTTCACGGTCTGAGGATAGAAGAAATGGAAGTTAGACAAAAAATGTAAAGATTCCTTTTGCAGAGACGTTTCTGCTTTGGCACCTGTGAGCATGAACTGATAAGCGTTGTCAGACAGGGCGAAGATGTGAGGAGGGACTTCCATCCTTTTCTTTCCCCTGTAGGCCTGGACCACCTCTGGGTTGTAGACTGGCAGCCATTTGTAAGGGTTCACAGTCACACAGAAGAGTCCAGAGTAGGTCTGCGTGGGAAACACGGAAGAGGCTTTCAGGTTTTCGATTGCAACATCAGGTGGCTCATTGCAGCTGCATAAGTAATTCAGCCTTCAAATCTGCATCACAGCAAAAGTTATATTGACCACATGTGGAACATTAGTCTGCTTCATTAAAACAGACTATTTCATTAACTTGGTTTTGGATTTTTCTGTCCTTTCTTCTGGGGCTGAAAATTGAGCTAATGTAGAAGTGCCCAAAACTGCAGTTCCTCTAATCTCCACACAAGACAGACTCAAGTCCCCACAGACTGTCATGTTAACATGCCAAACTTCATAAGATTTAAAGTTTGTTTCAAATATGTTTCCCGCTTTAAAAGAGTTTTATTGAGGGGTATTTTTTATTTATTTATTTTTGTGTTTTATTTGTTTTCATAGCTCATCCATTTAGATGTTGATGAAGCTTAAAGTTAGGCCTGCAGCTGCTTTGATTCACAGGTATGCCGACACAGGTACATGTAGCCATTTGCTATCGATTAGGCCTCCTAATGAGTGAATGAATGGGACCTTTTGGAGAATGTGTCTTGCTGTGAGTTTTTAAAAGGCCTAGCAAGTTTGTGCTTCATTTACAGAAAATTCTAGCACTTTCTTACTATGTTGCTGAACAACAGTTCACAGGTATCTGTGTGTGTGAGGTGAATCTATTCAGAAATAGAAACTTATTTCTCATTGTGCACATGTCTAAGGGGCTAAATTACTGTATAAATATGAAAATTGTGGCACAACTATCAAATTAGTTATACTGTATGAAAATGGACATTTCACACTTTTGGTTTTTATAGTACAGATGAAGTATAATGTAGTTTTTTAATGTACAAAAAAAAACATCTCAAATTGGATTTTAGCAAATTTTTAACATTATGGATCCACTCTAATAAAGTAAAGTATATTCCTAGTTATAAAATTAAAACTTTTAGTATTTCTTACAAAAAGAATTCATAAAAAACGACAGTAACTCCTAATTTAAGTTTGCATCTTTACTTATATAACTTATGAAGCCCAGAGTGAAGTCATCTGTTTCTAAACAATCACACTGCAGCTTCTGAATAATCAGAAAATCTGGTTTCCAATTTTTAACGCCTCGCTGTTTTAATTAACTCTGCGCGCAGCTTCATATTTTATGTTTGACTTACGTAAATCATCCAAGCTGCATATCTCTCCTTGAGGTTGTACAGCACAGCAGGCTCGTGGAGGTGTGTCATCATCACCATGTCCTCAATCTTATCAAACTTTGGGGGGTTCATGGGAAACACTTGGTCCTCTCTGACAGCTAAAGTCTGAAAAAAGATGAATATTGAAACACGATGCCCAAAGTTAAGGGGGAAAAAGGTCTTTCAAAGGCCAAATGCCTGCAGGATAATTACTGCCTTTACACGTTTTAATAATGTGGAATCACATTTTCATTCAAATTATTACTTTTGTGGAAACTGAAGCAGCATTTAGGGCTTCAGGCAAGATTAAATGTCTCAGTTGAAAGCCAGAATAATAAAGTTCAGGAGGTTTTTTATTGCAGATTTTATGACAGCTGTATAAAATCCTTCTAAAATATTAGAAAGAATAATGTCCTCGTGAGACATCTCATATACAGAAAGCTCTTTTTTTCCCAGGCTGCGTTCAGTTGTCACCAAAGCAGTTTATTAGAGCAACACTTCAGTCCACCCACTCTGTCATCCGCCGTCTTCACACTGACTTTGCCGTCTGCCCTTTCCTGGATCTCAGCCTTGACATACATCTCTTTCTCATCGCTCGCAAAGCACGCCGTCTTGCTGTCAAACGGCCGTGTCTGAGCCTCCGTCCTCTCCTTCTCAGACTTGCGCAGGTACTGGCCAGCCACCCCAAAAATTGTCATTTCCCCATCGGTGCTCATTTTCTCCTAAATCACAGATTTAAAAAAAACACACCAATCATCTCTTGAATTAAAAATTATGTCAACATAACACTTAAAAAATGCATCCTGAACATTATCATACTCACCCACTTTGCTGCACAAGTACAAGGACAGAAACACTGAACAGTTTGTGTTTGGACCTGATCACAAACAAAGTGTCTCAGCTTTTCCAAAACTCCAGCGCAGAAGCTGTTAAATGGGATCGTTACCCTGTGGTTTTACCAGTGGCACTGTCCCTTTTTATATCACACCATTGTCCTTGGTGTGAAGCCTTCTTCCTTTACATGGGCATGCACTGATAGAGTTACACAAACCTGCTGCCCATCGCGGATGAGGATGGATCATGGATTAAACACAAGGTGCAAGCTACAGTTATATTTAGATCCAGACACCTTAAAATGTCCCAAATGGATAATAGTACACTGGGACAAATAGAATATTTAATGTAAGTTTGGCACATGTGAAGCTGGCAAAGTAAAAGAAAAGTGGACTAACCAATTAAACAGTTGAATAAAAAATAACATGATGGAACAGAAATAAAACACAAATGTATTGGGCATGTATTTACACAAATTGTAGCTCTGGTTTTATATCAGATCAAAGAGAGAGCTCTTAGGGACTGAAGCTCCACCCACCCACTTTGTTACCATGAGACAACCAGTCAGAGGAAAATTGTCTGAAAGGGAGAGGAGATAAATCAGCTAAAAAAAGAAAAAAGAAAGAATGAATAAGACAAAGAAGGATTATTTTGAACTATGAAAATGTAAATCATGCAAAGCTACTGTAGAAAATTCCTAAAATAGTAATATGGTGGTATGAATGAACATACAAGGTCCAAAAACAAGTAATTCGGTCAACCTTGACCTTTTTATCCTCATTTTGTTTACAAGAAAAATTATTTGTAAAGTCACCATTTAAAAGTATTAGTATTATTTAAACTGGGAAGGCCATAGGAGTACTCTCTTGAGTGCCCTAATTACAATACAGTAAAACCATAAAAAGAAAAAAGCATACATAAAACCAGTACAAAGGTATTCAATGAACTTGTAAATACTGAGAAAAAAACCCTTGATTTTAGAGAAAATCTGACAGAAAAGCCATTTGAAGTCATGTCATCATTGGCCAGTATTGATGCCATGTTGTAATCGTTGTTTTGGGACACTGTAACGGGTATATACTTACTCAGACATTTTCTGGCTACACTGCAATCCAAAATAAACTATGGTTCTTTTGGTCAAGCCTTCTTCTGTTTAATGCATCCAAATAAACAATCATAAACACAAATTTTCATCCAAATCCTGCATAATAAAAAAAGCTCAACCCCTACATTACAGAGGTGACATGCTGCAGGTTATTTATACTATCTCCATGGGAAATAAGCTCAATGTGTCCCCTGATTAGCCAGCATGTTTTAGGGGTTTTAAACTTCTATATTGGTGGATAAAGCAGAAAGCGATGATTAATGTCCGGACACGAGCAGGCAGACAACCTTAAAAGTGGATTTGAAGAGGATTGATTATATTCCTTTTAGAGGATTATTGCAGGCAGCTGGTGAGGAAATAAAGGCCATCAAAGCCTGAGTAGGATGCTGTTGTTTTAACAATGAGCCGTGGCAACGCTCCAAAATAAACAGTCCGGTGCGAGAAGTGCATTGTTGCTTATGTGAGAGGACGCTCGGTGATCTTCAGTGTGGACGAGAGCTGCTGCCAGTTGTTTGTGGCTAACGTTTCAGGAGAAGCTTTTGCTAAAGGTTATAAAATCAAAAGCAAGGTGAAGTAAGGGACGGGATTTTAACCTCGCGTCTGGTTTCACTTTGATTGCAGTTCTCTTTGAACTGTCTCTCTGTGACGTTCCAAAATGGTTACAAAATCACACAACACCAGCAGATAAATAGACCTTTTAAAGCATTAGAGGTTTTGTTGAGCACATAAAAAATCCATTAAATCTGAAGGATGAACCAAGGATGTTTTTTTTATTCAGCAATAGCTTGAAAGGTACCGAGAAGGAGACGAGAAGCCTGGTCGTTGGGTAACAAACTTTTGTTTAAATCTGGTGAATAAATCGCTTGTCCATGATTATGAAACCTTCAGATGTGGTGGACATTTTGACATTTGAGTCTCCACTCAATTTGTAGCAGTCTCCACTCAATTTGTAGCAGTCCTACAAATTTACAATTAGTCCCCTAAACCATCCAATGTACCGTGGGCGGTACGTCCGACTGCTAACAGGTTAAAGAAACTTCAGCTCCTTTATAAAGATTCCTGCTGGGACCCCCGGATCCTGGACCAAAGATGGTGGAAAGCAGTAACCATTACCAGCCAATAACCATGATTCTGGAATATTAAACCAACATGACACTGATCTTTCCATCGAGTTTAAAGAAGTATGTCACTGTCATGCGTCACATCCACTCATTTTAAGGTTCTTGCTTTTGATTTTTCAGACATGATACAACCTTAAACAACCAGCACTAACAAGGAAAATGTGTTTTTACAGTTTATTGTCAGGCGTGTACGAGATTGTTCCCCTCGACTGGTCTCAAAACAGCTCGTTAGTGTCTTGATGATGTAAAAGACATTAATATTAGATCTCTGGATCTTTTCCTTTCCAACGAGACAGCCAAGTTCTTTTGATCTACACTAAGAAAAATGACAACCTAACAAAAATGACCTAGTTTTCTGTTTTTTTCCTCTTTATTTTGAACTTTTAGACCAAGCAGCTGTGTACTCCAGTGACAGAATGAGGAGAAGACGCAGAACATTAGACAAACATGGAAATTATATTTTGATTAATTTAATAAACTCAGTTTACCTAGAAACATAAAATAAAAATGTCAGTTTATGGATCAGTAAATGCAGTGTTTATATTTATATCACTTTATGCTTTCTTTATCCACACTAAGCAATAACTGAAGCAATATTTCGTGACTATGTCTAACTGGTCAAATTTGCAAACGCAGAGCTTAAAGGAGGCACTGGGATGTCTACATGACTGTTTTAAACTTAATAAAAGAAATTAAAATGAAAGAAAACAAAGCATTTTTAAACCTAAACTAAAAACTAATGAAATTGTATCATTCTGTATGTCATATTTGTTCATAACTAGTTTTTCTTTTTGATACAGTATACATATACATACATATATTAATACAGCTTTACTGTATTTAAATTCTTCATCAGCTTTAATTTTTGCCCTAAAATCTGCTCTCGTGCACGTTCATGCACATCTGCACAGTGCAAATTCATATCTGTGAAATCCTGCAGGGCCGGAGATGCCGCAGCCACAAGCATCTTTATTCTCTGAGAGAGAGACAGACCTCGTCTGTCTGAGCATGAGCAGTCTGATACTCAATACATGCAGAGCTAATTCAGTTTAACAGAAGAGAACAAGCCGGCGAGACAGAAAAGTTCTTGTTGTCCCCCTCCCGAACATCACAGCTCCGTCTGACAGTGTCCGCTTTTGTGTTTCCCAAAAACAGACTGACAACCACTGGCCTTCTCTGCTCGACAAAGCTTCATAGAAAATGTCCCGCATTGATCACAACCAAAGCATGCCTCTCTGCCAGGGCTTTCATTTGGTACAAGCAGGGAAAAAAGCCTCTTAATGAAAAAGATATTCAGTGTCTCTGCTCCCTCTGTGTCTTGAGCTGTGACCCTGGAGAGACGTTGGATCATTTTGGACAGTAATGAGCTCTAATAATCCTTTCAGTCTCTTCACTCGTTTCCACTGGCTGGATGACTGACTGCCCCTCAGCTTAACAGCATGGTAGGAACTTTATTTTAATTGCCTTATGTGATTAAAAAAAGGAGTAGCATCAAATGGACTCTAATTATTAAAAGGAAATACTGCAACTGTGTGAAACCTTGTATTTAGTTTAGCTTTTTTACATCTAAATGGTAAATAGTAAATGGTCTGTATTTGTATAGCGCTTTACTTGGTCCTAAGTACCCCAAAGCGCTTTACACTATACACAATCATCCACCCATTCACACACACATTCACACACTGGTGATAGCAAGCTACAGTAAATGAAGCAGAAATGGAGACATGTAGCAAATTTTTATGATTCTAAGAAAATTGATTTGAGTTGAATATTCAAAGCTCCTGTAAAAAAAAAGTACAAACAAAGGGTTTAAAAGCTTAATTTTCTAAGGAAACACATTTTGTTGCTATGGATACTTTGGTTTTTGAGCATATTGAGGAGGTCAACACAGTCTCTTGACAGTTTATAAAATATACATAGCTTTTAATCTTTTTCTGTTTTTCTGAACATGAATCTTCAAATTTTTCATGTTCTTGGAAACATTTTTATGCTAAGAGGTCTCATATGTGGGATACTGACCAACGTCCATGTACACAAAATTAATATTTTCCACTTTTAGAGGAAAAGAAATTTGGACTGGAAGCCTGTGGAGTCAATTATTTCATCACTCATTTTTTAACCCTTTAGTGGTCACTACAGTGGACAGCTATTCAAAGGCTGTTTTCTTGTATTTGTGTCGCTGTTGATGGTATACTTGCACATAAACCAGTACATTGGACACTGATGCGTCACTCCATACCCTGCCACCCACTTCAGAGGAGATGTTGTCCACCTAAGTGCACATGTAAAAACTCTTTGAAAAGTACATTAAAAAGTACAGTAAAAAAATGAAGTTCAAAAATCTTTTTTTCATGCCAAAACATGAATAAAAATACTTAAGAAAAAAATCCTGATTGACGTTGTCATAATTCATGCATGAAAGGGTTAAAAATACTTCATGTTATTAGCATGTAAAGCTGCTGTTAGATTTAGGCATGAAAAGTTCTTTGTGTGAGCTCGGCTGCAGTCACACAGGTCGGTTAGGGTGGGTGAGTGGTTGTTGGAGGTTGCTGCATTCGTCCTCGTGCCCACTTTAAGCTTCACCGGGAAATCTACATCCTAATGTGACACATAGCCTGATGTACACCTCCTGAGAAGTCTGCAATTATTGTGACTGGCCTGTTCTGCACCGTCGATTCCTCCTGTGCATTTCCGGCTACTTCTGCTTCACAGTTTTGGATTTATCAGTGAGAGAATAACAATTATCGCCACAGTTGAAGGAATAATAATCGCTGCATCAATATAAAGATTCGCAAATGTCGGCAAATTACCGGAGGGAGATCGCTGAAATTATCAGAACAGGTGTGAGGGAAAGAAATGGAAAAACTTGAGGGACAAATATCTTTGCATTTTATATTTTTATGTCACCTGGCAACACATGTACAGCATCCAGTCCTTTCTTGTTATTGTGTGAGTCCGCTGATTTTTAGGGTTAAAAAATATCAGCCACAAAGATTGGTTATCTTACCTGTAGGAGCACCAACTGCAAGTTTGGGACCTTTCATGGTAGGACTGTGGCTCAAAACATTATAAATCTCTAAATTTTATAATCATACAGGTAACCAGAACTGAAGGATGCCTGACTTGTTTTGGCCCTGAGGCTTGAAGATAAACCCTTATCATTAGATTCTTATCAGCTGCCGATTTGCTTACTGCATTGATTTCACACGTCCTCTGGCTGGCAGTGAATAGTGCAGCCCAGTGATATCTGAGCTTTAAAAAACCCACACAGATCTGTAAGATATCTCAGCCCAATCCCACAATCCTCTGGGGTTCTGCTCTTAATGTTACCCTCCACTTGCGTTAGGGCGATTTTCTCTGAAAAGGCAGAAACTAACAAGACAGGCTGTGTAGACCTCTCGCTGCTTTCCATGAGCTTCTCCTGGTTGATGAGGGCTGACGGGGAGAGGAAGGAAGCACTGAGATCTCCCACTACAAAGGAAACCAGATTAGGGGGCCTTAACTTTATTATACGCTCCATAATAACATTTAAAACACTTAACACCGAACAAAGGGATTCATTTTAGACTGCACGCAGTACAAAAAAAACCAGACTGTGAGCAGCAGTAAATTAAGGACTTCCACAGAAAATATGGGTGGAAAGAACTTCAAATTGGGACATCGCTTCACTGAGAAGTCAAAGTAATCTCAAACCTATTTGAGGCTCTTAATCTGAATGTGGTTTTAAAGCAACTTAAAATATCAAAAAGAGAAAAGCACCAGTGTATAATTTTAGACCGCTCCGACAACATCTAAAAGCACAATTTCTCACAGGTTTGTTTCTGTGCCCCGGGGCAGCTGCTCAGACTTTCAAACAGAAGCAATTTTAAAAGCAAGAGGAAGCCTCGGGGAGGGTGTGCTACCACTCCACACAGGACGCTGGTTTAGACAAAGAAAAGAAGAAAAAAGAGGAGGGCCCGGAAATTATCTCACAGATGCCCTACTCAGTCCGCTGAAAGGCTGATTTGTTCTTTCTTTCTTTAAGCAAGAAGACGTCTTCTTTCCTGTCGTTTAACGGGAGGCCACAGCCCTGCCAGCACTTCTGTGATGAACAAGATAAACACTCCAGTTCCCTGAAGCTGTGCTTCCATCAAAAATAGGGAACTTTTCCTCCACTTTGTTTCCACCGCTATCTAAAGACACGTTAAAATTAGGGAGATTAGTCTTGAGAGGGGGACAGTTGTGTTATTACATCATTTTTTTACAAAACAACCATCTGAATTGAAGTTGGTATATTATTTGCCGGTGGATGCTTTGCTCTGTATAGATACAAACCACAGTGTGCACTGAGTTACGTTCAAGCATGCCTGGAGACCACAAACATTATTATTATTATTATTATTATTTCACTTAAATGATGAATGAAATCTAAAAAGACTGTGTTAGTAGTGTGGTGTGTGTGTGTGTCATTTGTTTTTGATGAGGTTTACTAATAACAGCCAGGAAACTAAAGAGCCACGCAGAAACCAAACCAAACATCCCAAAGAGCCCAGGATCTTCACTTCGGACAGTAAGGGCATGCAACTACATGAAAATGTCTGGGATAAGTACAATTTATGTGCAAAGCAACTGCACGTGTCGTGCTCAAAAGTGCCTTCATCTGAGAAAACAATTAAAAGTTAACATTGAAATCACTCCAGTTGCCATGAAGGGTTCTGTAAAATAATAATACAGGTGTGCTTTGAAGGCTTGACCTGCTTTTTGGCCTGCCTTGGGCACAGAAATTTGGAAAACAGTGGTCAACCAGGTCCAGTTGCTTCACAGCAAGAAAGTTCTGGGCCCAATTCCACCAGCCCTCCAGGATCGTTCTATACAGCGTTCTCTCCAAGTCCCCCGGCTTCCTCCCACAGTCCAAAGAGTTGAATGTTAGGTTAGTTAGATTTTTTTAATACTGCGGCCCTTTCTCACTGTAATTAACCTAATAATCAAATCAAAGACAATATCAAAAGTTTCCCATGTAGAAGTCTTTTTCCTTTTCGTATCTTTTCTTTTTTGACCCGCCCATCAACCCTGAGCTCCTCACAACTCCAATTTTTGGGCAGTGCAGCAATTATGGCACGCTGATTTGTACAGAAATATTTAATAACGAATAAATTACAAGTTCCATGTAACCCTCCATTCAAGAAAATGGAGGGTTACATGTGCTAACAGAGTTGAATCTGTACTGATGGGGACCGAGTCTGACTCAGGAACTCTGGACACTGAGCACGGTGTCGTTTTCTTTTAAATAATGAACTGATTTTGCATTTTTCGTGACCTTTATGTTTCTTCCTGTGGTGGCAACTTAAAACTTGTTGTAGGAACCAAAGTGATGTGCACTGTCTTCTTGTGCCAAACGCTTGATAAACTCAGTGTTGTTCTTTGTTTGCATTGGTAGACGCTTCGATCGCTTCACCTTAAAGCTGGTAAAAGTGTAACTCAGTACCAGCCAGTGTTTACTTCTACAGCTTTCCATCATCACTCTTTGTGTTGACTCCCCTTCAATAGGAAAACAAGCCACTGCTACTTTTTTAAAATATTATTTATTCTCTTAGTTTTGTACTTTTTCAATGAGAGACAACACACAAAGCTTTGCTTATAGCAGCAGCAGGAAGGCAGCTGGCTCAGTCAGTCTCAAATAGGACACTAATGAACATGCTCTATATGCTACAGTACTGCAGATGTGCACAGAACATCTGAGTCCCTCAAAAAGGAAGGTGGAACCATATGCATCACGCTCTATAACAATACCATCTGACATTCTCTCTCATAATTAATGCCCCAGTAATTGTTGCATTTTAACAGGTATAATTTAATGCTTGGTGCAAAAAAGACTTGCTGCCTCCGCATTGCATAGGTGTCACTGTCAGGAGAGGATGTCACTTATCTTGTCCGTGCAGTAAACATCCCCTAGCGGTGAGTTCAGCATCTAACACACTGCAGAGATCCACAGCTGAAGTTATCTGCTGCTCTCACAGCACACCGACATCAGAAGCGAGGATAGAAAAGAGCCAATGAGACCCATTTAATGTTGCACATCAATCGACTTTATCCACCCACTCTGCCCTGTTACCCATCCGAGCAAAGAAACACGATACAGCTCCTTTATCACTCCGCTTGTAATCTTCCATTTATATATCTGTCCCGTCGCATCCGCCCACCTCCCCTCAGATGTCTGATTGGAGTGCACCGTCCTGGAGTTCAGGAGAGCCTCTGTCAGACTCAGCAGACAGATCTGTACGGGCCACGCTAGCCTGCGTTTGAAAATGAACAGCCGGGCGGCGGCGATCCCTGCAGATTAAAAACGACTTTTCCCTTGTAAAGCACGCTGCAGTAATTTCTGGCCCTGCGCGCTCCGAGTGCAGCCCAAATAAAATGGCTTCAGCATGACGGAGGCTCCTGGGGATTGCTGATAAGGTGGAGCGAGCATTTATCATTATTTATCCATTCAGTGGATCATATTTCACCACATGAATAACACCATTATGTAGCAAGTGCGAAGCGCTGAAAAGCCGAATGGGAATACGATGATAATAACATTACTTATCCCAGAGGTTGTCATGACTCCTTACAGTTACTGTGTATGCAAGCTTGTGTAGAGGCGGTAACGTGATATAAACTTTAATGACGCAGCAGCATCACATTACAAACGCGTTTACTCAATCTTCCCTCACTCGGGGTAAACTCAGCTATCTATTTGCACAGCCTTCAGGATCCCCAGCAGTTAATGGCCACGTTATTAAACCAAACTGGCTTTCGGCTCCGTGTGTCTGGGATTAATCAACCAAATGTGCACTGTGCAACTTGATAGGAAATTAGGAGACAAACTGCCTAATTAAAAATATTGTGGAGCTAACCAACAGGAGTTAAGGTCAAACATAGCAGTATGTTGTCTCCTGCAGGCTGTACATCCATATTAAAATAATGTATTGTAATATTTTCATGCAGAAACACCTGGACACATGCTGAGTTTATGTGGTAGTAAACTGGGAATTTGTTCTGTGACAGAAGCCAGCCCCTGAGAGCTCTGCCGCACCCACTGAGGAGACTGACAGCCGGCCTCTTCCCCCGGGATGGAGCAGCTACATTACACCTGAGGGACTGCGGTATTATGTCAACAGCTCCAGTAAAGGTACAGATAGAGCACTGAATAAAACACCAGCTTGAGATTAGATACACCAGTTAAATGATGGTTCCTCTAACATGTGGAAAACAGTTGTAATCACACACTAAATATGTTGGATGTAACCATAATTGCATCAACCCATTTGCTTCTTATTTTTCAGATTCCATAAAAAATGCTTCATAAGAAACCAACAGCGTAAACATGACAGACGCCCAATTCAGTCACACTAGCTTGTCGAGGTAGAGCATCGGGCTTCAGTCACACAGGTTCAGAAACCAGTCCATGACCTATCAAACAGAGGTTGCTTGAGAAAAATGTGTTTTCCCAACCAGTTGACAAGTGATTTCTGGAAGTTGTGGCTGAAATAAATTATAAAAAGTCAAAAACCTCCTTGCAATTGCTTTAGTTGCTAGTAGGTAACTAAATGCTTTTGTGCAGCACAGCAACCAGTCACAGAAAACATATTTTTCTCTTGTGACCAGTTGTTGTAAGATGGTTGCCAACTGGTCTCCAGTTAACTGAAGCCTAATTGATAATCTACAGCTTCCTGTGTTGGAGCACATGTAGGTCAAAGCTGCCACACCCCTACCTTTAAGTCTTAACAAAACCAGCTTGGTAATCAATATAAAGAATTGACCCTCTGTAGAGTCATTATGACAGTCTGTGGGGACTGACTGACTTGTGTATCCAGACTAAACTGACCATTAGGAACTCCAGTTTTTGGAATCCAAACATTAGCTTGGTTTTTATTGACGTCTACACAAAAGTGCTTTCTGACTGAATTAATTGTCCTGCATATCCATGATGATTTTTCCTTTTTTTTTGTTAATTAAACACCGTCATATATTTGTGCAAAGGAATTGATACCCAGGAACAAAACGTTCCATCTGAATCCACTGAAAATCAGCTTAAACAATCAAACTGTACTGTTTATTGCCTTTGGGCATTACAGTAAATCTACACCTCCAATGTGCTGATTCCAGCAGATCTGGTTTAATTTATATATCTCAGCATTCAGCTCTCAGTGCTTTAACACTGTGAACGGTGAGAGGCCTCATTATCATTCCTCCCCATCCTTGTATCTCAGCAGCCTGTTCATGTGGAGAAAGGCCTGCCGATTCGATCCACTTTAATCTGATTATCTTAAACGTGTGGCACTCGATACCGAGCAGTGAGACTGTGGATTCAGAAGTGTCTTTTCTCTGCTGTTTGTCTTCTGCTCCCACCGCTGAGGAGTCGTACTAATACAGAAGCTCAAAGGCAGGTGACCTTTCACAAACATCTGCTCCGGTGTGTGTGTGTGTTACACTTCATTTGGAAAGGAATCCAGGGGGATAAGATGGGCTCCCACGGGACAAACTGAGGCTGCTCCCACAGCAACTCTGGCAACGATTGCTCTTTGGCTCAAGCACAAACACACAAACAGACACACAGAGCAGAAAAAAATAACCCAAAAGCTATTTTTACAATCAGAAGCCATGTGCGGCAGCAGTCTCTTTTCATTTGTTAGTTTGCTGTTGTTTCACGTCTGAATATGAAGCTTCAAAACAGCTGCCACCAGGATGCCAGCGTACATCGTTG
>NW_005187496.1:1914429-1963039 GCF_000239375.1 Pundamilia nyererei
GAAAGTTTAAAACAAACAACAGAATTAGTCCCTTTGGAGCTGCAAAAATGAGAGTGGGATTTGGAATGATGAAAAAGATTCACAGGCAGGAGCTGAGGCTTTGTTATTATTGTGTTGTTCAGAGGGAAAGCTGAGCATTCTCCCACCAGTTGGTAAACAGTTGCTGAAGGTTGGTGGCATTGTGAAATGGATTGCTAGAAACAGGTCAGCAACCAACTGGAACCCACAGGTCACTTGGGAAAATGTGTATTCACCAGTTGGTGAGTGGTTGCTGGAAGTTGCTAGTACAAGGTAAACTTGTGCTAGCACAGTGAGGGTACTCCTGCAGCCAGGATGTTTCAAAGGCAGAACTTTGCAAACACACCTGCAAGTGTTTGTAGACAAGTTGGCGTCTTCTACGCAAACTACGAGCAACTGCGGCAATCTGCTAGCAACCAAACAATCACAGTGAGGTTTTTAATGCAGCACCCTCTTTGCGGCTGATTTCACCCAGCAAACTCAAACAACCACTCACCAACTGTTTGGGGGATACGATTTCAAGTAGCAACCGGAAGGAGGTTGTTGACCAGTCTCTTGTTCTGTGTAACTGAGAAGGTTTTATTGCCTAAAACTAACCAAGGAGCTTTCAGAACCTAAACCTAACCATCTACTTCTTAGTGCCCAAACCTCACATAGTATTTAAACTTAACCAGCTTAAAACTACAGCCTATATCACTGCCACCCTTCACCTACATATCGAGAACTTTGCAGGAAGACACAAAATTGCATTTACTATTTACCTTTGATCACACATAATTATTTAATAACCACTGGTGTAAAAAAACAAACAAAAACACATTCACTACACTTGTGGAGTTCCCCATAATTTCACTCTTGGGCCTCAGTAATTCAGTCACTCAGATTAGAAATAGCAGGAGCATTGCTCTAACAAATCACCAGCAAAACACGGACAAAACCAAAATATTGCTCTTCAGTGTCTACCTAAATTAGTAGGTCTAATTTAAGTATTAATTAATTAATAAAGTATGCAATGTGATATCCAGTGACTTATAAGTTAAAGTGTCCTCATTGCAATAACAGATATTAGAAGTTCTTGACTTTAAGCTTTTCATGCCTATTTGGACATTTGTGTGTAGCTTTCTTGCCACAACAGTAACGTTGCTGCTGAATATCACTCCTAATCCACACTTTAGTGTTTCTCTTAGAAGAAGCTGTTTGATTGCACATAAGGACCGACACTAATTCACCCACAGTTACTGCAGCGTAAAGGACTTCCTGCTCTGCTAAGTGGAATGATTGATGCTAAACGGCTAAACTACAGGAAGCCAGTTGAAATTTATCCAGAATGGCATTTTGCACCTAAAAGGACTGTATACATGGATGAGTACAGTCTAAATTTTTTTATTGCATTTTTCAGGATACGAAAACTTCTCCTTTATCCTCTTGCCCTTATCTGCAGTCACTTCTCCAATGTCTGAAAAAAAATAACATTTAAAGTACTAAACAGCTTTTCTGTGCTGAGATGAGGTCTGAAAATCAAAAAGGGAAAAATCCAGATAAAATGTCACAAAAACAATCAAATAAACAGGAATCCACATTTTCAAATAAAATTTTAATATTTAAATTTTACCAAATTATTTCTACACCAACATGTACACAAACATACCCTCTGTACATACATTTTTATTGGCCGTTGGGCTGCTTTGGTCACACAGACCAGCAGTCTGACTCCGACTGTTTTGCTGTCACAAGAGCAAAAACAAAATCAGTCAGCGACTGAGAAGCTTCCCTCTGCATGAATCAAGTTCTGGATGCAGAAAGATCTGAATTAGTTTGCGAAATTCTTTGGAGAAATTCATAACAATGTCGCCCTGTTTCAGTTCTATATTTGTGAAGATGCTGCATGAACATCTAATTTTGTCCTCTGCCGCTGTAGAAAAGAATGAAAAAATGTTTTGAGAGTTAATTACTTGTAAGCCGTAACTCCACAGCGTCTCTAGTAATCCTGCTAACAAACAGAAAAGCCAATCATATAACCTGCTGCTTGGTGGAGTCTTCATGCACTCCTGCAACAGAAGAAACTGTGGATTAATTCAACTTCTGCTGACAAAGTCACCATGACATTAGAAAAATCTTTTGTGCTAGCACATCGGTGGATGATTCTTCATTGGCTGCCTCTAAAATGCAGAATTTAAATTTAATAAAACCCTGATTTCCTCGTACAACATCCTGATCAGCCTCCATCATCTCTCACGGTATCATATTATTGTAACAGAGCACCTCACTCTCAGACTGCAGGCTTGTGGTTCATGGAGTTTCTAAAAGTGGCAGGCAGACACCCTGTCTACTTTTATTATGAGGCTACAAACTTCCTTTTTTGGTAAAGCTGATAGTTAGGATTGGATCATGTGACCCTGAACTATCCTCAGTCATGCTACAGGACTTCTTTTCACTTTCTACTCTCTCCCACCGTTTGTGTTGTCCTTGGCTTTCTGTGCTGCTCTTTTCTCTCTTCCCTTCTTCTTCCAGCTGGTCTCAGTAGATGGCTTCCCCTCTCTGAGCCTGTTGGAGGTCTCCTCCTGTTAAAAAGGAGTTTTTCCTTCCCACTGTCTCACAAGGCATCTTCTGACTGTCTAGATTTTGAAACCAACAAATTAACACATCCTTGACTTTCTGTGCTCTATTGTGCTTCATATTTATACACCTGAAGTCTCTATAAAGCTGTTTCCGTCCTTAATCTTGAACAACTGCGAAGCAGTGACTGAGAAGCTGCCCTGCACATTCACGTTAAAGCAAGTTCTGTTTTTGTCTTTGTTTTGACTTCTTTCCACGCTGTCCACCTTCCTGTTGTTTATATCGTTCCAGAAACAACATGGCGACGTCCGTCCTCGTCAGCTGAAGCCCCGCAGAGACCGCTGGCACGACAGAACTCCTCACCATATGGTAAAACTTGGCCTTCATCATCCTAGTCATCCATTTTTAGAAAGCATTGCAAAAGGCACAATCACACGGAAAACAAAATAAGAGCACCTAGAGCAGAAAATAGGCGCTGAAGGAATGAGAAAGGAGGTTTGTGTGGTTAGGAATGACCAAGAGAGACAAAAACAAGCTGATGAGTGTCATCTCGGTGCATAAACTCCTTCCATCACTGGGGTTATTTGCATTTGGAGCTACAGGTTATAACTTAATTTTTCAACATTTATCCAGTCAGACATATTAAGCCTTTTGGCAATCATTCATCATCATTGCTAATCTGCTTATTATGCTAAGACCATGTTCCTTCAGCTAAATGTGACACAATACTAATCATTTTTCCAGAGACTCTGTAATGTTTTTCCAAAAGGCTCTTAAGGAATCTTTGACAAATCTCTCGTAATACATTTCTCTGCTACATTATCGTGAAGCTCATCCAACACTACGAGAGGAAATCCTGCACTTTCTTAATGAGTGGCTTATTATGTTCCATCGCTGCCAGCATCCTCGCTAACGACATCTTTGCACATAGCAGATGGTTTGCTTCTTTGTGCTGGCATGTGGCCCAAACACACTTAGAGGAAGAACAACCGGGGAGGCAGTCAGCTGCAGGGGAGTTTGTCAGCGTTTAACCAGGCAAGCGCGATCCCTCCTCGGAGAAAAAGACGTTTAGTGAAGGCCCGGTTCAGATCTGAGCCGCACAAATGTTGACTTTGACCTCTGGACAGGAAACCGGGGATCTGAGCAGCTGGTCCGAGCAGGCAGGGAGAAATAACGGCACGGCATCCAACGGGAAGAAGATAAGACGGAGTTGCCTAACACGCGTTTAAGGACAACAGACACATAAACATGCACCTTCTGAGTCTGTCTCCTTAGCTAATAAAGAGACTGTGCTGATCAGCTAGAATCAGAGATGTTTCCTGGTAAGCAGGTGTGCAGATGCTTTTTCTCCCACAGCTGCACGAGGCAGTCACTGAAAACCATCACTGCTTTTCCACCAGAGAAGCTCTCTTTTTCACTGATGCAGTGCCAGTGCTGAGACAGGTCTGCCTTCATGTCTGCTGGAAAATGTCATGCAATGTGGTCCCAGATATATTCTGTTTAGCGTCAGTTTTCACAGTTCCATGTTTGTTATTTGTCTTTTCTTTCTTTACAGGTTTGTTTTCTTATGTGTTGTTTTTGGTTTTAGTTCAGACATTCAGATGTGGACTGTCATCTCTGCAAGGTAGTTGGCCGATGTGTGGTTACCTAAATGTAGCATATCATATTAAACCATACTGGACTATTAGCTACATTAGGCAGTCATGCTGCATTATGCTTATTGCATTTTAACATTACTCATAAATATTCCTGCTCACATATTCTGTTTCTCTTCACTGTGACTTTAAAAAATCTGATTTTTGTACCAGGCGTGTTGTCATAAACACTCCTTATCATTTCTTAAAGACCTCGTAGTACCATATCACCCCATTAGAGCACTTCGCTCTCACACTGCAGGTTTACTTGTTGTTCCTAGAGTGTTTAAAAGTAGAATAGGAGGCAGAGTCTTCAGTCCCTCTTCTGTGGAACAAGCTCCCAGCTTGGACTTTGGAGACAGACACCCTTTCTGCTTTTAAGATTAGGCTTAAAACTTTACTTTTTTTTATAAAGCATATAGTTAGGGCTGGATCAGGGGACTCTGAATCCTCCCTTAGATACACTCCAATAGGTCTAGGCTGCTGGGGATTCCCATGATGCATTGAGTGTTTTTCATTTGCCTTTTTCTCTCACCTCTCTGCATTTAATTATTGCTTATTTTTAATCTCTGGCTCTCTTCATGCTGTTCTTGTGAGGTCAGTCAGTGAGAAATAGTCAACACAAACTAATTTTCTCAACACTGAAAGTCAAGAAAATTAGTTTATTAACTAGTCGATCTGTTGTATTTTCAGAAAGAGCCAGGCTAGCTGTTCCACATTTCCTGTCTCTGTTTAAATCCTCAAGAGTCCCATTTTCACCCTGAAGCTGTCTTCTTAACAGAAGGCCTCACAGGGTCCTTTCTGCTCTCTTTTGTGTCCAAACCACATGGATCAGAAACCTGCCAATACTCAGTTTTATGGTCACTGACAAAGGTCACCGAGGGTTGTGGATTCTTTAGAGCCCTTCTGAGTAAAGTGACGTCCATCCCTATTTCTGGAGAGGCCTCAGTGTCCTGGAGGGGCCCTGATCCGATCAGCGTCCCCGGCTGTGACGCGTGGCCTCGGGGGTCACGCTCTGCCGGGATCACGTGTTTACCTTGAGCTGGAGATGGGCCGGTTTGATATACAACGAGCCGACAGCTCATGAATCACAAAGAAATGAGGAACCATCATGGGCCTGTAGGATGAAACCAGGGACATGCCACAGAGCTGTGAACCCCGAGGGCCCAGATTATGAATATCTCAATATGCTTTTCTGTGTGAGTTTGAGGACAGAACCACACTGTACCAATGTGAAATTAGAACACTGTAGTAGTAAAAAAATACTCAGTGTCCTCCAAAGGGTCTAACAGCTAAACACTGATTGCTGAATTATTCAATGAATTACTGAATCAGCAGCTAGTTAACATGATATTTTGGGTTGTTTCTAGAGTTCATGTCTTATTTTAGTTGGACGTAGCCTGTAAAGAAAATGTTTCAAGGATGTGTGCCTTTATTATAGACGTTTACTTTTTAATTAAAAAACTTAGCTGTAGTTTTTCTAGTGTCACTACTTATAAAAGGTATTTGTGGCTAAACATCAGTTAGCCAGTTTTTACTATTTCTCTCATGTATAAACCAACAAGGGTAAAATTAGTAGATAAACATTGTAAAAATCTAGATTCATATTTTATGAATTCTACACTTCTACAGATTTAGCGGCTGAACGGTAGAAGCCCCGCCCATTTACATTATGATGCTTTTCCCGTCACCATGACTGGATGACCCGTTCACTGCCTTTGTGTTTAATTTGAGATATCATCTATGGTTTTATTGTGACTGGCTAAAAATGTTTGGATGGATGGCGACCAAATCCAACTAAATTAAATCAAATGATGCCATAAACAAGATTGCTTTGTTTTACTTATTCCACAAGGGGGCACTATGGTGAAAAGAGAATCCCTAACTGATGCATCTTTCCCAGGTGTTCCCTGTCCTCTGGATCAAAATATAAATCCCTGCAGCTGCAGTTTAATTTGTCTGACACAATAAGGTGATGTTAACACCTTATTGTTAACACACCCGTGCATGGGGCTGGACGGCGTCAATGCCGTTAGCTTGTTAACACGTTGACGCCGTCCAGCCTCACACACGGGGGCGATCCACAGTAACTCGTTAACGGAGATTTGTCGCGTTAACGTCATTTTAACGAGATTAACGCTGACAGCGCTAGTTCTTTCTTGTTCTGAAATTCTGCATATCAGGATGTAACTCGTTCACTTACCATCTGCTCGTTTTTGTCAACTCAGTGCTGAAAAATACTTTAAACTCTAACGTGAGTAATTATCTGCTTTTCTTCAGGATGCCACAGCAGCACAAAGAAAGGTCAGCCTGCAGAGGTCGCTAATGTTTCTCTGAGGAAACCTGCGATGCACAAGCAGGTAAGCCGAAAGAGGCGCGCAATGATGTTCAGTCTGAAGTAACAGCAGATGATGATGATGATTACCTTTATGGTGTGATCACATTTTAATCAAAGCAAGTCTCCTCTCCACTTTCCACTTTCTCGTCCAATAAAAACACCCATTTCTTAGGAGTTGGCTTACATCCGTTTTTTTTGCCAAACCTAACATCAGAGTTACCTACCATCACCATCACAGTCTCACAGGGTCAATGCATTCGTCTTTTAACCAACAAGTATCTCAAATTTGAGCATCTGATACCCCGTCACTGGTGATTGGTTGATAAAACTGGACAATCATTAACCAAAATTAAGTTTGATTTCATATACAAATCACCTTTATGTAACGTTTCTAAATTAATAGCAACTCATAAGCTATGAATAGATCAGAAGTGCTAAGACTGCTTTCTATTTACTAAAAGCATCCTCCACTCTGACAGTTTTCTTACTGAGTGCACCACGTGTCTATTTAAGATCACTTACATGTAGATTTTCCTTAGCTGTCAAAAAAGAATTTGCTGTTACAGTAACAAAGGTTTTCACCCTCATTAATGCTGATAAATGTAATTATTCCAGTCTCATCTTCTTTTATAGCATAGGACTCCAAAACCAGGAAGAAATTAACCTATAATTCCCTCTCTTTATTACTTTAAACTGAAACATGAGGTGATCACAGTCATTTTGGCAAAGTTTAGGTTTGAAGGTTTCTCAGAAATGACAAACTGCAGCTGTTCTCAGGTTAAAACTGTTTGAAATTGCTTTAGGATAATAACAACACAGTCTGAGAATGTAACCTTGGTATCTGAGCACTTGGAATTCATTTCTCTGAAGATATATTTACTAAGAATAGCTGATAGCGCGCTCATTTGTTGCACATTTGGCAAGAAATAGCTAAAACATCTGTTTAAATAAAAATGGAAAAGCTCACCTTCAGAGTTCAGTATTTAGAAGCTTTTATGCTTTTTCTAGAACCTCCATGCAGTCTTGAATCACTGCCTGTTCCCCAAAGAATTACTGTATGATGCCCTGTTGGCTGTCTTACTCTTTAGCAATGATTGTCAGGATTGGATACTAGATACTTCAGCTCAGTGAGACATCGCCCAGATTTGCTGCTAAAACTCTGAACTGCCAAAAAGTCGCGTGTTTTTGTTTGTGCATCGTGTCTTTTCGCGTCCTCCTTTCTGTAAAAAGCGAGCAGCACTCACAGCACGCTCTTTAGCTTGGTCAGGCTGTTCTGTGGTCACAATCACCCATATCACCACAGCCACAGTTTTCCTGTAAAAGATTCCACTTCAAAGGAAGCTGGCGCTCTCTTTCCACTGAAAGCAGGGCCGCTCCCGCAGCTCCGATGGACCCGGGCCAACTTCGATTACATGCCAACCCACGTGACTAATTACGAGTCAGATGAGGGCATACAGTGTCATGATCACACAGGAGAGTATAGGTGGACGGACAGTTGGGCCATATGGGCGTCTGAGATTTGGACAAATGTTAGAGTTTGTGAAGAAGCAGGCCAGCCAAAAAATAATAACAAATAATCAAAGCTCACACTGGGAGCTCTGGGAGCGCCGGGCCCACGGATCCCGCCAAACCTGGACTGTGGTTGTTGCGGTCAGAGCTGCCAGCCGCCATGTTTTGCACGACCAAGGTGAGAACATGTTTGTCGCGCTCCTCGGTGTCGTTCTCGTTTGATGGTGTTGTTGTTGGACCAGGTGGGTGTTGTACGAAGGTGTGGCGAGGAAGCTGCTCCGTGCGCAGCTTTTACGTTCAATGCCTCGGGTGAAGCGGCATCACGTGAGGAAGACGATAGCGATGTAGCTGCCGGTGTAAACACACTGTTTACACACAGCTGAATCTGAACACTTGCTTAACCCTGAAATGTGCATGCGTCTCATTCCCAAACACACACACACACAATCAGAGACGCTGCTTCTCATTGGCTGCTTGCTTTCCCTCCTGCTCTCTCCCCCCTCCTCCCAGTTGTAATTTGTCTCTTAAATATCATCATTCAGCCATTTCCATCAAGCCAACCCCCATCACCAACACCTACGCCTCGCTGCTCCCTCCTCCCTCACTATCTGGGTCTCTGGGGAGGGAGGGGGGGCAAGGATCATGTAAATACACCCCCCCCCTCCTCATCTGCCTCCTTGTCCTCTCTCTTTTTTCTTCTTTCCTCGCAAATTTCCCTTCTTCCCATCCTCCAGTGCCTCCATCCCTGAACTAGCTCAGTGATGTTTCTTCATCTTTTATCTCTCCTCCTGCATGGACATCATTGGGTGAGGTGAAAGGGGAAGGCAGGTGTGGAGGTGAGGTGGTGATTGGGCTACAACCTTAAAACTCACGTGACAGCAGATTAACCGGAGGCAAGACTTTGTCACGCTCCCACAGCCGCCACAATTCCCCTTACTGCCTCCCTCCTCCTCCTCCCTCATGCTACCTTCCCACCGCAGTTACACACACCTCCCTCCCTCCCCCTCCTGCAACGCAACTCCTCTCCGCTCACTCCGCGGCTTGTGAGACCGTTGGCAGCCTTGGTGCGTGGAGGGAAAGAGAAAGGAGAGAGGAGAGAGTGAGGCTTTCCCAGAATAGAGAAGCAGGAGGAGGTGAGAGGGATGATGATGGAAGCCAGCTTTGACACTGAGGAGAGTTTTGACGATCCCTCCTGTCTCGCCCCGCAGCCCCCCGGCTCTGTTTCGCCGGCCAAGAGGCAGATCAAGGAGGTCAAGGAGACCAAGATCACTGTGAGTACTGAGAAACTTAATCCTTCCTCTTCTCCTTCTTTGTGCTTCTATCTGTGCATCCTCTGCTGAAGCTCCTCATGCACCTCAATTAAGTTCAAATCACTTGTTTTTTCTCTTTTACCATCTGTTGACGTTAAACTCAAATCATAATGCATTACATGTCCTTGTGGAGTAATGTGAGGGGGTTCCCTGCAATACTGGATACCTCAATCATCTGAATGAAGAAGCTGTGCGGGAGTCTCGCACTCATATCGGTCTCATTGACTTGAGCGGCCTCAGTCTATAATATTGATTTTATGTCTGTCAAAGATTAATTCACGCTTTGGAGACTGTCTGATGTGTTTTTAATGACTGATAAGTGAGGAGCCTGCAGAATCCTGTTGGTATTTTTATGATATGTCAGATTAAGTGTGTGTTTGTCTCCTCCAGTTGTTATCACCCTCTGCAGGTCACACTCGGAGTAGAAACTGAGGTCTTCACCACGGTGCAGGGATTTTTTTCTTTAATGTACACAGTAGCTTTGTGTGAAGATACCCAGACAGTAGTTGCAGTTATGTAATCTCTCAGTCCATAATGCAGGCTGTGGTGAGGGGGTGGTGGGGGGCAGCGGTTAGGCGGTCGTGCGTTGATGGAGAAGCAGACAGAGGTGGGTTTTGTGTCTCGCGAGGGGCTGATTTTGCACTCGGTGGGCTCGCTGACCTGCTGCAGCCACGGGAGCCGTCAGTCTGGCTATTGTGAAAAACACCACCAGACCTGAGAGAGATGCAGCAAGTCCAGTTTCCATGGTGACAAAGGCAATAGCACTGATTAATGGGTGTTGAAATGGAAAACACCGCCATAGGAGAAAGTGGTGGTGGTGGTTTGAGAGGGAGGGGGGAACCATTCAGATATTCACAGAAGACATACTGTTTTGAAGATTATTTCTTCCTCCTCTTTGTTTGCTTTTCCAAAGCCTTTCACAGCTCGCAGATCTATTGTTGTTCTTTGGCTTCATCCAAAGAGTTCTCATGGAGAGATTTCTTTCCTTCTCCACTAAAAAAAAGAGGAATTTCTGGGAAGTCTTGATGCTTGGGAAGAAAAAAAAACAATCATGCATGCTAAATGTCTCTGCAGCAGCTGGAAAAAAAATACAGGTGATAACAACTAAATCAGTGACGTCGGCCCTCAGAGGTGTCTTTTTGTTCGTCGTGGTGCACCTCACGTTACACAACCCCTCCACAGTTGTCATGGAGACGCTCACATCCATGACTGTTGGCAAAATGGACCCTCGCGGGGCGCCGAGGCTTCACACACGAGAAGCAGCCGCCTTGCGACCTTGTTTTCACCTTCACCACATCTGACCGATCGGATCAGATTTAATAATTTTTGAGACTTGAGGTTTTTAGTGAAACATTCATGCCCCTGTGGTTTGACTTGTTGCTGGGCTGCACGTGCTCGGTACCACGTCAGCTGGCATCTTTGCAGAGGAGGTTTCAGTGAAGAAACGGCAATCTGGGTCCGAACAAATGGAAAGAAGAGTTAAAACACGGTCCAGATTTTTTGCCATGTTACCGTGAAAAGGATTCACAAGGTTCATCAGAGTTAGCTACCAAGCTGGATCACTATCAGAAGATGTTAAGTATTTCTGAAAAGTAAAATAAAAAAAACGTATCTGGGCTGCTGGTGAAAAAGTAAATGCCAGAAAAGTTCAGCTAATTAACATATGATCTCTCATAAAGGGGCTAGGTATCATTACGCTCATATTTCATGTGGCATCGTGTGAACATTGATCAAAAGCCAAAATGGATGTGACTTAAGTACTGGTTGCTAGGGAAACGCATCTGTTCCGCGTCGTTCGTTCTTGGAGGTTACTGGATGAAATCGATTGCTTTGGTCGCTAGCAGTACACAAACGCGCTAACTGCTAGTAAAACTTGAAAAAATGTAACAAAATGAAAAATTTCACCTTGAAAGTAAAATAAACCTTCTCCATTTCTGGTTTGTGTTGCTCTTTGCTCAGTATCACTACAGTATGGCCAAGAGCGGGATAGTGTTCATAGACAAGTCTGTGATTTGCATTCAGGCTGTGACTGCAGCATTATGCTAGCAACCAGCCTTTATCAAAAGCAAGCTAGCCAAGCTACAATTAAAAGTTAGTATTAGCTCCGATTTTTTGATGCCTGTGCACGCCACCGCATCATTCTCATGAGCAAAGTGAAGCGACGGAGCCATAATTCAGTTCAGCAACATGTGACATCATCCAATGCATGTGAATGAGAAGCAAGAGCGTTGAAGCCTGAAATTAATCGGTGTCAATGCTGCCTAACATCTGTGTGTGCAAATGGTGTAAATGGCACCATATATTTCAGCTACCTTCAATCTAAAACATGTTTTAGATATTAAACCTGTATATGTGATTAATGGCTTTAAATGTATCTTACAGTTAGTATTTGTATTAACAATGATTAACCTCGTTTTGTCTCCTGTTTTATCAGCTAATAAACTAAGAACATTCCTGGTTGCTCCCAGGCTTGGAAACAATATTAACAGACAATAAAGAAGAAAACTGAGTGGGGGTTATAGTAAGGTGAACCTGTGTACGGCTGTGAAGGTGGAGTCTTGCAGGAAATGTGCTATATGCTGCTCGAAAACGAACATTCGCAAGAGAGCGTTTCAGTTGTTTGTTCATCTGCCAGGTTTACATCTCTCACGGACCATTTGTTCTTTGACTTGATTTCCGCCCCCCCTCCCCCGACTCTCGTCAGCAAAATAAATAAACACAAAAATATGTAATGAAATAAGCATTGCCTGTAGCTTGGATACTAAACTCTCATGAGGGCGAATGCTTATGAATGCTGACTGAGGACTAAATGTGCCAGTTCACTCAGCAAATCTACACTCATATATAGCTTGCAGCTTTGTTTTGTGCTAAATTCAAACAGTCAAGCCCGATGGCCGGACTTCAAACACCCCCCCAAGACTGGCCTCGGTCTGATTTATCACACGCTGTGGCATAAAGGTAATCTATATTAATATTTTATTCTCAGCCCCAGAGTACCTCACTAAGCAGCCATCAGGGAGAAGTAAGTTAGCCAGACAGGCTTCCCTTAGATGAATGGTCTCATTTTTTGCTGGATGTGAGAGGCAGATAAACAACAGTCATGATAAATGTGGAGCCAGTGTAATGGAAAATCTGGTGCCCATGACAATCAGTATGGTCTCTGAGGCAGAAAATGAACAAAGTGACTGGTCTGCACACAGAGTAAATCACACCGCTGCTCCTTTACATTACAATGTGCTGCTGTGAGTTAATGTTGTTTATTAGCTTGCTACCATGCCCGTGAGTTTCAGTGGCAGTTTGCCATATTAACATGTCCTCTGGATTTTAGCGATTATATAACAAAGAGAAGAAGAGCATTACTCATCTATTTTACGTTCTGTTTTTTGGAAGTTGTTATGATGCTTTGTTTGTGGTGGCAAAGAGAGGAGAGTGAGGAAGCCCACTACATATTAATGCTGGGGTTGGTGAAGTTTTAAGTGCAAAATAATCAAGGTTTTATGTGGAAATATACCTGTATATGGAAATATTCACACTCCTCTGTCACAAATACTGAAAATCTAAAAACATTAACTGTTCTATACTTCTTTCTTGCCTTCTCTGTTGAGCCCTCCAACATAAAGATATTTGCGTCATAAATCTACTGCATGGCTTGTACAGGAGAGCTTGTAATATACACAAGTATGACACTTTTATTTTACCATTAAAAATCAGGCGTCATCTGCCTCTAAAATAGATAATTATCAGCTTAGCGTAGCTTCATTGTGAATTTTATTTCCTTGTGTATTTTTCCAGCCTCCAAGGCTTTACTGTTTTGATTTGCTCTTATGGTATTGTGTTTGGCCACAGCTACAGTGCAGAAGACAGCAAGAGGCAATCGTTAAAGACAGTATGTGTATATATATGTATAAATATATTTATATATACATATATATATTTTGTTGCTAAAGAGCAACCATTTTCAAGTGAAAGCTAGAAATGGTAGGGGCCAGAAACAAAGCTGCTTTAAAAATGGGTACATATTACACTTTATAATCCCTGGTATAAATAAATATAGACTATATTTATATAGCAATATAGAGCATTTACACTTAAAAAAAAACCCTTTTAATCCTTTTTAATGATTCTGTGACTGTATTAAAAAGAAATTTCTTAGCCATCTTAGCAATTTGGTCATGCCAGTAGCCTGGTGTTTGCTAACATTGGCTTGAAATACTTCTTGGTTTTAGGTGTCAAAACTGAGTTTGAGACAAGATGCCTACATAAACTGAATACCCAATAATGTGGTTAATGTTACCTGAACAGCCAACTGAAATGAATGACTGTTTACCGTAACAGTTAGCTGGCTAATCTTAGCTCGCTTCTCTGCTAGCAAGTAAGTTTTTATTTGGTTGGAGACTGTGGCCCTTTCTCAATATGTGTACTTGTGTGTCGCAGACCAAGTATTGTTCCAATTGTCTGTGAAGGTTCTCAGTCATCCAGGTCATCGTAGTCTAAGGAGCTTGGAAAGAAAAGCATCTGGACTTCTTAAAGTTGCTTAAAGACGTTTCACCTCTCATCCAAGAAGCTTCTTCAGTTCGAGGGTCAAATGGTGGAGAGTCCCAGATTTAAACCCAGTGGGAGTTTCCCCCCAAAAGAGGGACAAAGGACCCCCTGATGATCCTCTACCTAATCACATGAGCCAAGGTGTGAAAACGGGTGTGGGTCACAATCAGCCAGGGTTTCAGGTGAGCTCATTGTGAAACCTGGCCCCACCCCTATCATGTGATTTCCTGAGGTCAGATGGCCCAGGATGTGAGTGGGCATTAAGGCATCTGGGAAGGGAAAATCTCAAAACTGGATTATAGATGGCAGACAGTTGGTGTCGTAAGCCACCGCCTCTGTTCAAAGACGGTCGCTCACAGTGGCCATAGATGGCTTCTTTCACTCCTCTTTCAAACCATCTGTCCTCTCTGTCCAAAATGAGAACATTGGAATCCTCGAAAGAGTGTCCTTTACATTGCCCAGACCTCTACATTGGAGAGACCAAACAGCCACTTCACAAGCGCATGGCACAACATAGAAGAGCCACCTCCACAGGACAAGACTCAGCTGTCCATCTGCATCTAAAGGACAAAAGTTACTCTTTCTTATTATCCAAGGTATGCTAAACTGGCCATCTATTGTACTGTGGATGCTCTTAGATCCAACCATCTTTTAACTTACATGTCAACCTATTAAAACAGGGATTCCCAAAGTGTGGGCTGGGACCCTCTTCAGCCATGAAGGTCCTGCAGGTGGGCCGTAGTTTACTTTAAAAGAATTTACTAAATAAATTTACTTTAATAAGTAAATTTAAGATTTTGGTTGGTTGTAATATCACTCATTACTCTTTCTTGTGTCTTATGGTTGTGTAGCATTAGCAGTTTATAACCAACTACCTGTGTTGCTTGTGTTTTTTGAATAACAATTTCAAGGACATACATCACTTTCTCTTGCATTTTGAGTAGAGTGAAGGCTTAAGGTGATGTTGGCCTCATGGCATTTTCTCTTATGTAAGTGAGCCGCAGCACTCCAGACCTGAGAATGGCTTCATTAAAACACTGGCACTAGAGAAGCACTGAATATATGAAAAACACTGTGAAAGAAAAACCAATTCCCGAACAGCAGCGTGTGAGATCCATGTTTACCGGCTTCTGCAGATCTGATAGCAAAGCAGGAGCTCCACCCACACAATAATAGCAAAAGTACCGCTTTGTTTTTGAGCATTCTGCTTGATGCTTTATATTTAGTTTGATGGGTACCACACAGAGTGTGCTGTGAATAAATCTTCCCTGGCTTTGAATCTACCCCAAACTTTAATCCTGAAGCATCGCTCACCAGCTGGAGAGGTAAACCTGGATGCACATGACTGATATTGTGTTGCTTAAAACGAACCCTGTCCTGCTCTTTATTTCACATGCTGGAGTGAAAAGAAAGAAGCAGCTGGTAGATGTTGTTTCTCTCCAGCCTGTGTGACAGCAGTACAGTGGTGAACTCATGCTGTAAACAGTGTGAGTCAGTGTGTGTTTTTGTGCGTTTGTGGATGAAGCAGCCTGCCTGGATGCCCATGCAGTTTGCAGCAGCGGTTGACATGGCACAGAGGGTATCTTGCAGTGCCAAGAGGGAGGACTCGCAGATGGTGAACATTACATAATTGCAACTCAGAGAGTAATTGAAGACGCTGTGGACCATGGAGTCTGTATTCAGGCTGAGTGCTGGGTGTGTTTATCTCTCACACTACATATTGTCAAGTTTACAAAGTTAATTTGTTCGATTTGAGCTGTACAGAAGAAATGCTTTCTCTTTGTTTTCGGTGATAGTCTGTCTCTCTCTCCTCCCTGAAGCCTCCATGGGTCACCTTCCTCATCGCCACATACGTTTACTCACGCCTGACCTTTTTCCTGCCATGCGCATGATCCAGATAAAACTCTAACCTTGCTTGCGTCCACATTTAGTTTCCTTCCCGCAGCACTTCAGCAGCTCTGTGTCAGTTGGGTCATAACTCGTCACCTTTCTGTCTCCTCTCGTTTCTTACTTCAGATAAACTGTGTGACTTTTCCTCTGCCTGGAGAAGGTCCGGAGCAGCAGCTCCTCAAGCCCGACGAATGGAGCTACTGCGATTACTTCTGGGTGAGTTCCTCAAAAACACAGAGACGCAGCAGAGTCCTGACTCGCTCCCGGGCTTTATTTTTGCATCTCCTGTGACAGCATCAGCAGCCTTAGAGGCGGAAACCTTTGTGAAGTGCAGCCGCTGTTTTTAGCTTTGTACATTACTCTCTTTAGCTTTGGCTTCATAGATTAAAATGTAAACAACGTTTAATTTTAGAAGTCCATTTTAACAAATGTTTAAGCATAAATGTACTTTATGCTTATATACAAGAAAGGTACCAAGAATGAAGCCAAGCAAGAAGTGCCTTAAAACAGCACGGGGGCAGCTCCTCCAGTTGGAAAAGTCTTCTGGTTGCACAAAAGTCTTCAGGAAAACAGCCCTCGATTTCGATTCTCTGCGACCTCAGTAAACACTTTCCCGATGAGTTGCATGCCATACTGAACAACAAGTGAAGCTCGTTCTATAAATTATGGTCATCGTGAGCGTCAGAGAGTAGGATTATCTGAGATATTCACTTACAAGTCATCAGGAAAGGAGCTTGAGGTTTCACTGTCAGATCACTCATTGCGTCTCATTTGAAAAACACCAACAGGGTGATGGTGAAACACTCACATAACACATGATCTTGTCCTATAGGCGGACTAGAAAGTGCCATAAGATTTCTGGTGCCTAAATTAAAGACTTCTGGTAGACGCTCATACACCAAGTGCTATAAACAGTGAGATATTAATGACTAATCTCGTGTTGTGGATGGATCAACTTAGATGTTCTCTGACCCATCTTTGGTGTCTTCTTCCTGCCATGTGACAGTGTTTTTCTTTGCCCATCGGGTGCTGACTTTACCTAAGTGTAGACTGAACAAGCAAATAAAGGAACCTTTCACTAATGAAGAAAAACCAGCCACAGAACATGAATCTTTTCTTGACCGATCAATGTTCAATGTTCTGAATCCAGAACTAGAATATTTTGGTATCTAATCATCATTAAATCTGAAAATGTGGATAAGCTTAATAAAAGACAGGAAGTCCTAAAAGTCCTATTTTGTGATGAAACTACAGACATGAGGATCCATGCAGCTCTTCCCTGTAAAGTGATTATGTTTTCTTTGCAAATGTGACGTTGGATCTTCCATTTTTCTTACCCAGCACATAAACTAGCCTTTTCAAGCATTACACAAAGGATTTGTTTTATTCCAGTCAGCACCTTTTGTTGACCATTTGAGCAAATCTTTGCCGCTAAAAGCAAATAAAAGCAAAACGCTCACATTAAATGATGTGCGCTGACAGAAAACGGTCAATATGTCGATCCAGCACTCTCCTTCTCATTTAACAAAACCTGTTATCGGTTTTCATGCAAACACAAATGACGTCTCTCCCGTGGCTCCTGCAATTTTCCAAACATTACCATCCTTAATTAGATTTGTACACAAAAACCCTTCAGCCTGTCTAAGTGACTGAAATCCAATCCTCGTCCCCCTGCCGCCTCTTCTGCTGCTGTTTGGCTCCTCGTTTGCGGCCTGTCATGTCGTGTTGCGATGTTTTGTCTTGTTTGTCAGCTGACCTGCTGCTCGGACCTGCTGTGCGACATGAATCTGACACTTCTGTTCCTCTTTTGCCGTCACAAATGATGCCGAGCTCCGCACATCCCGGCCCGACCGTTCGTGTGACATTCATGTGCTCAGAAAAAAAAAAGGAACACACACATGTAACACACACACATGTAACACACACCCACCCACCGGTGACTGACGCACGCACACCAACGCATGCCCTCCTTGACATGCAAGTGTGAGTCACGCTTTCATGAGCACGGCTTGTGACTCAACACCGGCAGCTCATCCACACAACACCGCCCGGTCCTCCACACGCTCTCAGATGTAAACAACTAGGAGGTGTTAGTGGACGGTCTGTCCGTGAACTCATTGTTGCTGTGACTGAATGATGCGCTCCTCTTCCTCAGACCGACAGGAAAGACCCCCAGGGCACCACGTTGGTGACGGGCTTCGAGGTTCTCCTGCAGAAGCAGCTGAAGGGCAAACAGCTGCAGAAGGAGATGGCCGAGTTTATCCACGAGAGGTAACGGCTCGGCTCCGCTGGAAATAAGCAGTTTGGTGTCAGGAGATTAAATTAATTAACTAACAAGAGTTTGAGACACACAGCTGCTCTGGAGTCAGAAATAATCCCAGAGCTGGAGCTGGAAAACCACATTTTGTGAATGGAAGGATTACCAAGGCTATTAATGGAAAAGTCTGGTCATAGTCTCGATTGTCTTGTAGTCTGCACTGACTTTATAAGTATTTTTTATCCATCTAAACTCTGATCATCTGACCCCACTCTTATCCACCCACTGAGTCATTGCGTTTGTTTTTATTAATTCCACACTCATTGGTCTCTTTTTCCTACCAGTAGGTCATTATCACCCTAATAAACCCTCGCTGTGCGTTTTGGCTCTGCTCCACAGTGCGTCTTCCTGCCCTCACCCCTCCCTTACCCTGTTTCTACCAGTTTCTTCCTGTTAAAAGGGAGTTTGTCCTTCCCGCTATCGCCAAGTGCTTTTTCAAAGAGGGTTGTCGAAATCGTTGCCGTTTTTATCTTACCATATAAAACGCTCTAAGGCGACTGCTGTTGTGATTTTGTGCTGAATAACTTAAATTACATTGAAATAAACTGAATAAGCAGGGGTCGTTCCACCCTGTGAATGCATGCTGTAGGTGCTGATTACAGGTTATTACTCAGTAAAAATCAGCATCGCTGAGAAAGTTCAGATCTCTAACACTGAGTTCTTTGTGTTTGATCAACATTTCAGTTTCAACCTGCTCAAAGCATGGAGTCTTCTTCAGTTTTGCTGTGTACAGATTAGAAATACACCCGAGGACAGAACAGTGCTTTCCAGTAATGTAACTGGACACTTTATACACACCCTCGTTTCTTCCCAATAAGAGTTTTGCACTTGTCTGAATGATGCAGCGTTATCGCATCTAGAGTTAGTATAAAACGTGGCAGAAAGACTCCTGACAAATGCTGGATGTAGGCAACACATCACTCCAGTCCTCGCAGAATTTAACCAGCTTCACACTCGCTACAGAAACAAATGTAGGATCTTATTAATTACTTTAAAATCTTCACATGGTGTGGCTCAGGGTTATTACACACTGCTGTTACAGGTCCAGGTTTAAACCAAGAACAAACACTGTGGAACAAGCGTATTCACACTCCTATTCAGTCAATCATTTCATATTTCAACACACCTGTCGTGTAATGTTGTTGTGTTCAGCTAAGTAGCTAAGTAAGTCAAGTTAATAAAGTAACTAAGAGTTAACTAAACCAAGTTTGACACTATAATGAGTCTCTGTTTGAACTTGTAGTTCAAAGAGGTATCGCATGAGCGTATCAGCTACTTAATATTTTTTAAAAGCTAGAAGTAAAACTAAACTAAACCTCTTAAAAAGTGAAACTGAACAAAAAATAAACTGAAACTAAACCAAACTGAACTACGCCTCTTAAAAAGTGAAACTCAAGTAAAATAAACTGAAACTAAACCTCCTTAAAAGTGAAACTGAACAAAAAATGAAGTGAAACTAAAGTAAACTAAACCTTAAAAACTGAAACTAAAGTAAAACTCTGTAATAAAGCATTTATTTTTTTCGCTCCCTGTAAGAAATGGAAAGCCTCTTAGCCTGGTTGATGTGTATGAAAGCTTTTCGACGAAAGCATACCTAAAATGATTTTATTATGTGCAGCACATTAAATCCACACACAGTAAAGTTGCAGGTTAAATGATCCCAGACATTCCCCTGTGTGGTTTCACTCTGTTATTAGAGAGCTGTAGATCTCAGCAGGATATTTCTGGGCTCAAAATGAGCCTTTGGGAGGTCACCGTTACACATTAGCACGACAGATCCACATCTTCATTAAGACAAAGAGTCAGTGTTACCTTCCTTAAGAGAAGTCTGAGCTATTTCCTGTTATTTCTGGGTATTTGACAAACAAAATGCCTTTTATGGTTGAGTACGCGAGGGTGTGCCAAATCTTCTCGTATGCGGGAAAAATCCTCCTACTGAATCAGAACCAGGATGTCAAAAACACCACAAATAACTTTTACATCCGATCTCACGCCTCCCTATAGAATTAGCTCCACCTTATCCAACAAAAGCTCCATTCACGTCGTGGGAAGTGAATGAGGAATCTCCTGTGAATATACTTAGAATTGACTCAAGATTCCCAGTTCCTTTGGGAAGATTTCCACTCGGAGCTGACCTTTTCCCATTTCTCTGGGTTGCTCGGTGCCTGTGAGAATTAAGTCAAGGCATTAAGTCAAGGAATGGGCCTGGTGACCTTCTTTGGGTGACAGATTTACTCAGGTGTGGCCGGTAAATGTGAGGTAGTGAATGTCACAGAGGGCACAAACACGGCTACCGGGGCTGAACGCAGCCCGGGGCGAAAATTAGTAAATCTCACAATGAAGGCGTGAAGAGCCGCTCTGAAAATGAACTGCTGTAAAGCAAAGCAGGGGCTCGGCTGGGCTGCCGATGCACAAGGGTCAGAGCTATGCCCGGTGTTGGATTTTTTTAAGATTCCTGTCAGAAAAGTATTTGTGTTAAAGTATTTTCTTCCAACCACTGAAGCTGTTTCTGTCTGTCCTCCCTTGAGCCAGGCAGCTGACAGTTCCTCATCTTGTTGTTTGTGTTTCAGGATAAAGATTGAGGAGGAATATGCCAAGAACCTCTCCAAGCTGTCTCTCAGCCCCCTGGCAGCGCAGGAGGAAGGGTGAGTGCAGTAAACAGAAGCTGTGAGATGAATCAGTGAGTGCAGCTCAAAAAGCTTCCTCTTGAAACAGGAGACAGTTTCAATAATCACCAGAACCGCTTCTAAAGATAGGACGATTTTAAAATAGATTCATCCTGTTTGTGTTTGATGCTGCTTTCAGAGATGACCCCTGTCATCGTGTTTGTCTGTCGGCAAAATAACACGACGGCCTATGAGTCGATCCCAGAAGCAGTTGGTAGAAAGGGAAAGGCTTGGCAACGGTGGACTTTAACTGCTTTCCCGACACTCATAAAAACTGTATTACATTAAATTAGATGCAACCTGAAGATCAAATATCAAAGAATTCAATGAGATATATAAAAAAAAAGTCCAGTAAAAAAGTTTAGGTGACCATTTTAAAATATTATGATATTTATAATATTATAATTATAAATATTTATAATATTATTTGAAATGATTGAAAAACACAGCATTGATGACATGGGGCCATATTTACTAACTAGTGACAAGATTAGATGTGGGAGGTGGGAACTCTGAGATTTGTGATGCACATAAGGCCCTTTTCCATTAGTACCTACTCGGCTTGACTAAAATGTGACGTCATCAGACTGCATGCCACCGATTGGCTGGTCAGTAGCATCACTTGATGAGTCATGAGAGCATCTCTCAAGCCACAGACCGAGCAGCGGGTATATTCTTGCCTCGACGTCCACCTTTTTTTAAAGCGTTCGTGTTGCATATTAATGACGTTGCTATGACGACAACCAGACGCGTTGCTATAACTACAACCAGGCACGTTAGGTACGCTCAAAAAAATGAAATTGGGTGGTTATTACATTTACAAAATTCAAACTTGTAATGTGAACAAAATAACTTCATGTTTCTGTGGTCAGCGTAATTAAATCATGTAGGATCTGTATGAAATTCAACAACTTAATTTATTCTTGTTGAGATGACAGTGGCGTGGAGGTTGCTGTCCATTTTTTTTATTCTGTTGTGACTGAGCTACAAGTGCTCTATATGAAACCTGTTGTCACCCACTGGTTTGTGTTATCGTGAAGCATCAACTTTAGCGTTTTGACCGCCTTCATGTTGGGGTTTTGTAGCCAGAAGTGACCATATTCAGACAGAGTGCTAAGTTACGAGCTAATGCTAAAGGTGCAGCCATAACACAGAAACTGATACCTGCTAATTAGTGCTAACAGACTGAAGTACTCATTCAATAAGTATTCTACTACCAGTAATCATTAAAGCCTATGCAGACTATGTCGCATTATCAGGTAAGTCCATAAACATTCCCCACACTGCTTCTCTGCTTTGATGTCATGATTGATCAGTATGTACTGCGTTGCTCTGGACTGACCTTTGCTTGTATTGATCAGTTTGGTCGTAGGATGTTCACAGGGCAGCAGGAGGGCAAACCAATTCTTCAAAAACACTCAGATCGTTATTTATTTCCCCCACATTCAAACATACAAAGCATCAGGTCAAAAATATACATAGAATATCAATAATTATTTTTGTTTGTACAATCTCGAGATCATCTTAAAAGACATGGTAACAAATTCTGCACATTTCCAGCTTCATGTTTTCATTCTGGGACTAGAGTAGCTTTGCATGACTCATAGTTTAAAATAATCCATGTTTATCTTAAACTGGGGCTTGGTGTAGCTACTTGAACACAATAATTCATTTGACCTCCTCTACTTTTGTGGCCGCTCTATATTTAAACCAAATTTCTTCTCATTGGCTGCTGACGTCTGTTCTCAGTGACAGTATAAAGCTAAGACAAAAAAAAGGAACGGGCTGGTACTTTTAAAATGTTTTTCTGCTCAATTTGAGCTTTCTCAGTGCTTTCTTGCTACATTCACCCATTCAAACACACACATTCACTTTTTTATGCCTAAGCACTTTTAATCTAACACAGAGTCCAAAAGATGCTTCAGGATCAACTCAGGGTTCAGTATCCCGCCCAAGGGTACTTGGACGTACAGGCTGGAGGAGCCAGGGATCAAACTGCTGCCACTAAAAGGAGAGTTCAGAACCAGAAACAATCCTGCATTCTTATGAAAGTAACTCAAAAAAAGAAAAGCGTGTTCTACCTTTTGTCAGTTTGGTGAAATTTTCCAACACAACCAGGCTGAAGAAGCTTTGGATGTTTGCAAACTGTCAGTCACATGTTTGTATTGATGTTCTGAGCTTTTTGTGGCACAGTACTGGGTCTGTGACGCAGTGTCTTTGTGTGGGTTTTAGTTATATTCTTTGATTATTGTGATTCATGAGTTTTGGTTCTGCTTGTGTTATATTTTTAGTCCTAGGATTTTGGTTTCTGTTATTTTGTCTTTTTCATGTTCCTCGTCTTGTGACGCTCGTCTGCGTGTTCCTCCATGTTCCTCTGTGTTATACTTCCTGTTTTACTTTGACAGTCTGTGTCCTTTATCCATGTATTCTGCTTTGCTTCCTTTATCTCATTAGGTCTGATTTGTCCCAGCTGTGTTACCACCTGTTCCCCATCCTCTCGTTGTCCTGCTGGTGTGTTTAAGTCCTGTGTTTCTCTTTGTCAGGCGTCGCATCGTATCCTCTCCACGCTGTGTTTTCTCCTCTGTGTTTGTGGTAGCTTTCTAGTTAGCTGTTCAGTTCTGTTTTCTAGTTTCCCTAGATTTCTAGTTAGTGCTTCGTGTTTCTGGTTTTAGTTTCCTTATATTCATGTTTGAGTTTTCCCAGCAAATAAAGCTACTGCTTTAAGTTTAATTTTTGCCCTTTATGAGTCCTGCATTTGGATCCTTCCTCCTGCCGCTCACAGCACACTACATGACATTTTGATCCATGGCCTTGACAAATATGATCCTTTGGTATCATTTATAAAAAATACTGGCAGCTGCCAGTCCACCTGTGGTATCAATTTGACATCCTAAGCGACTTTGTTCTCAAACTTGGGTTTCCACTCCCTCTGCCCAGCGGGTGACGACAATACTCCATCAGCCTTTTACAGCTGTCGCTAACACTGAAAAGAAGAAACTAGTAATGAAAAGAATAAAAGCTAAACTTAAATGAGCAAATTTATTTTTTGTTTTGTTTGTTGAGGTCTGCACAGAGTCCTTTGAGGACTTTCTTTGTTTCGTTATATATAAGCTGAGACCATTATTTGAAACTTTGCTCGGGTTCTGTACGTATGGATTATTTGTTTTGCTGCACAGAATCTGCTTTTGCTTTTTATGCTGTTAAGGTAATAATTCTGCATCTTGTATCTGCTTCGTTTGTACACTTTGACCCAACCGTTCAATGCTTTTGATCTGTGAGTTTAACTTATTTCACGTCGATGTTCTCTCAGGACTCTCGGAGAAGCGTGGACTCACCTTAAGAAGAGTCTCCATGATGAGGCTGAAGTTCACCTCAAGTTCTCCAACAAGGTAAAATCTACTCATATACAGATTAAACACCAGGATTCAATTAGCTGATCAGCTCTACTTTAGCATTATTATTCTATCCTGTAGACAGAATCATGAAGGTTTTTTCTTCTGCCTTAAATTTTCAGTTTTGTGCACCTTCAGGTCAAGTGTTGAATGTTTTCAGTCAGCTGTGGAAACGGATACTTGATCCAACCACATCCTGAGGTGACGGGTTTTGTTTACTTCAGCCTCGCCTGTGTTGACCACAGAAAATGACCCGTCTGTGAGTCCGATTACCGGTGATGCAGAAACAGCATAGTGGCTTCAGAGGCAGCCTTAAATAAAGCAAAGGCAGCCTCTGAGCTTTTCGTAGCTCTCTGTTGTCTAATTAATTAGCTACGTATTCTGACAAGCCCCACTCCGAAGGCTATGCAGGCCTTTCCCAGCTCCAGCAGGGCTCCATGCTTTGTTATCATGGGTGGAGGTAAAGTATAACAAGGCGGAGGAATGAGGAGTCTTATCAAGCCTGCAGAAGCCGCAACTTGTTTTGCTCTCCGAGTTTTAAATAAGCTACAGTTCATCAGTAGCTTCAAGCTTTGCCATTTGCACCAGATTAGTATTCAGCATGCAGAGCCATCAGTGCTGAAAGGCACCTCGCAGTCCATTGAAATGTCATTTAAAAAAACAAATCGTAATATTGGACAAACCTTTGCTGAGAGACAGAGACAGTTGACACCCATTTAGCTGCACTTTTCCACAGTTTAATAAAGATCCAAGTTAAATGCACTGCCAATGTATGTATTGGTTTTAAGGTGCCTAAAAACTGCAAATTGTGCTGTTCACACTTTAAGATATGGATCCAATAAACATAAATGGGAGTAAGTTTTGATCCAGGTAGACATTACTAACCAAACTGTGGGCTGAAACGCTCCATGCTACATCCCCCTGTCAAAATTAAGCAAAAAACAATCAAAATCCACAAACATGTAAATCCCAGAAACATTTGAATGGTGCGTGAGGTCTCTGATACAACCACATAACTGCTGCCAGGCACCAGGGAGTTAGCCGCTACCAGTAAACACTGAAAATTACCTAAAGCTACAGACTACCAGTGGCTGATGCAGTAAAAGGGCAGGTGTTCGTCAGAAAAAAACACAGTATAAAAGACATGGTAACAATCGTAAACATCGGGTTAGCTTTACACCGCTAGAGCCGCTCTTGGAGACTAAATGCTTTCTTCTAGACTGATAAAATCCATCTATTTTCTTCCACTTGTCCAAAGTTGGGTTATAGTGGCAGCAGGCTAAGCAGTGTATTCCAGATGCTTTTGCACCATGTGATCCAGATGATATATAAAGTCTCTCCAGCTAGTTGTGGCTGAACCAGAGATTCTCCTTTCAGCTCGCTTTGACCAAAAACCTCAAAAGAAAGATACGAAGGAGGCATCGTGATCAGATGCCCAGAGGACCTCAGCTAGCTCTTCTCAACACAGAGCCTAGCCACCCAATGGAAACTAGTTTCTGCTGTTTGTATCCACGGTTTTATTCTTTCGGTCACTTACAACTCGTGCCCATAGGTTAGGGGTGTCACCACCTGCCAACCTGTGAGGATCAGGAGTGGAGCTTACTCATATAGATGAAGTAAAGCCAAGGACCACTCTTTGGAATAATTCATTGTATTCAGATTTACATCACAGGTAAAATTAACCACACCTATGAGTGCTGTTGGTAGATTGAAGATTCTAGTTCGTGTATATCCACTTTTTTCTACTTTAAGCTCAGTTTAAACGTGAACTCAAGCTTTAATTTAACTTCAATTTAATTCAGTTAAATTCAGCAGTTCCTCAAGGACTGTAAGGTAAAGACTCTGTAATAATAGAGAGAAAACCCAGCAATCAAATGACCCTCTTTGAGCAAGCACTTGGTGACAAAGGGAAGCAGAACCGGGCTCAGGGAGGGGCACCTAAAGCAGCTCTGCCATAATTGCTGAATAGCTGAGTAAAGCTTAAAGTCATTCTTTAGATTTATTTCTGATTTTGTGCATGGGTGGGTGGTTTTGTATTTGACTGCATTTTACTGAAAATGAGAGAGCAAAGCATTAGGAACACCAGAAAGCTCTTAAAACACGCTGCACATTACTGATATCTGACTGCTTTGTTTTCACAGCTCCACACGGAGGTAGAGAAGCCCTTGCTGACCTTCAGGGGCGACAACTTCAAGAAGGACCTGAAGAAGTACGACCATCACATCGCCGACCTCAGGAAGCAGCTGGCCAGCCGCTACGCCAGCGTGGAGAAGGTGCGTGGTGATGCCGTCGCTGACATGCACACAAAACATGCAGTAAAGCTTCACGCAGACGAGTGTTTGTTTGGATCAGAGTGATGACATAATGATAGCAGCTCCGGTACCTCCTACGCTCGGCCCTTCATGGCAGTCGGTGTTTTGTTGCTGCTTCCCACCTGCTGTATCAGCTCATGAATGGATGCGGATTCTGTCTTGCACAGATCATTTTTTTTCTGCTTTTCACTTTTATTTTTGTGGCATGTTGTGGTGGGTGGCAGCAATATGTGAACACTGTGTTTTCACTGCCAGAAGAGCTAGAAGCAGAGCCAACAACCTCGCTTTGTTGGCAGTTGTTCATGCACCGTCATTTCTACTAGAGATCTAGGGAGCCTTTTGCTGTTTCCATTAAGATTATTGGTCTTATTAGTGCCACACATAACATAGGTGGAAATCATTTCCTACTTGTAGAAAGCCATTTTTATTCTGTTTTTATTTTGCTGCATCGTAGTTATTCAGCAAAATAAGATAACGCTGTGTCGGTTGGTCCATGAGGCGACTCAGGAGGGTTAAGCAGCTTCCTGTCCACACTGTGTACGTTGGGGAAGGCGTTCAGCTGACCTTAGCTTAGGACATAGTCAGGTCTTGGAAGGAATGCTTCTCTTTAGTCCCAATGACACTCCTTCTATGGTGGAGGCAGAGTCTGGTGGCAGTGGCAGGGTGGATGAAGTTCACTCTGATGCCCTGAGTTTCTGAAAGCTCTGGATGATGTGGGGCTGTTGTGGTCGACACCTCAGCGATACTGTGTGGAAGTCATGAAGGCTTATGCCGGGATGCTGGAGAGGACCCATTAGTCACACTTTGGATTCAAGGAGAACGATGTGCCAGTCGTCCTGAAACACTGGACCAGCTCTTTAAACTCTCAATGCTATGCGAGGATGTGTGGGAGTTTGTCTAACCAGTCTACATGTGTTTTGTGTACTCAGAGCATCTGGATTTTAGAAGTATAGGGTATTGAAGTCCTCCTGTGCAACTGCTATAATTGCTTGGCCCTTTTTATTGCCAGCTGTAAGTCAGATTCATCTCATTGGGTGTTGGACTCTGCGACCATGGCTGTCCAGATGCTGTTCAGTATTTTTGTGGGCCTCGGGATCTCGTCGCTGCTTTTGCAGATCGTCGAGCGTTGACCACCTGCTCACATTAGGCTGTTTGCAGACCAGTGTGAAGCAGCTGGAAAGAGAATTGCATCTCAGTCTGAGGCCGTGGTTTTTGGTATGAAAAGGGTAATTTTCATTACCCGCTGTATTTGCAGTGATGCAGACGTTGCACTGGTCCATCGTGGTGAAGAGAGAGCGTGAAAGTGCAGTCATTCAGGACAGCCTCAGAGTAGAGCCGCTACTCTTCCTCCACATTGAAAGGAGCGATTATTAGGATGCCTCCTGGGCGCCTCCTGGGTGAGATGTTCCAGACTTGTCCTATCAGGAGGAGGCCCTGGGGCAGACCCAGAGATTTCTTGGCTGGCCTGGGAACACTTTGGTATCCCCCAGAAGAGCTAGAGGATCTGTGGAGATGGAGGTCTGGGCATTACTACTTAGACAGCCGTCCTCGTGATCTGGACTGCGATGGATGGACTTATTAAGTTCTTGTCCTGTAGACACTTTAATGAATTATATTCAACTTTTTACATACGTTTCTATTTTCAGTTTCTTTTAGATTTTTACCTTAAGCTCTTAAACAGTCTTCAGATTTACTGTGTACTATACTATACCACTTTTTAATATCTGCATTATGCTTTATTTTTTTGGTTTTTCTGTCTTAACTGATAAAACTGAAAAGAAATATCTGCTGCTCAATGTCTCAGGTTTAAAATGGGCTGTTTTGGCTCACATCGCCTTTATTATATTATTCTGTGTTTACATTTCAAACACAATCACAGCACAACCTTGGAGAGTTGCCTATGTACAGAATAAGAGGAAAGACTCAATGGTATGGATTAGAAGAAGATTAAAGGATGAGACCAGGATCGCAGCACGGAAGTCAGAAGCCAGCATGAAAAGGCTGTAATGACTGTAGTAATAGATGTAGGTGCAGTAAATCTGAGGATTACCACGAATGACTCATTGTTTCTGTGCGCGCCGCAGGCACGTAAAGCCCTGGCAGACAGGCAGAAGGATCTGGAGGTGAAGACCCAGCAGCTGGAAATTAAACTCAGCAATAAGACGGAGGAGGACATAAAGAAGGCCCGGCGGAAATCCACACAAGCAGGTCAGAGGTCAAAGTCTCACAAAAGTACAGTCGTCAAATAATAAATGGAAAATTCAGGGAATTTTATGTGAGGGGGGGAAAGTTTACAGGAATCTGAAACAGCTGGATAAAAGAACAGGATAATGAAGTTTTAAAGCACATCTGTGAGCAGCTGGAAACGATAAAAGAGGTTTGTAAGTGGTTTTAGTTCCCCTTGTTCCTGGGGTAAAGGAGCAGTTTGACGTTTTGGACAGTAAACCTGTTTTTGTTTAAAGAAAGGAGAAGATGGAAACCAGCCTTATTGTTACCGTACCACTTTTTCTACCGTTTATGCTAAGCTAAGCTCACCTGGCTGCAGCTTTGTACTGCACAGGGAAGTCAAACTTACAGTAGCAGTCTAAAGTTTGCACACTCACGCGTTTGTGTAGTTACTGTTGCATAAAACTGATTACTCTACAACATGTAGTGTCAGTATTACTGCAGAATCACTGGCTGTTATTATCATTATCAGCTGTACTTAGCAGCTGCTTGCTGAGCACATCAGGATGACCCTGCCCAAACCTACTTGAGTATTTTAGAAAACTTACCTTTTTTTATGCCTTTTGACATTTCGCTCACACATGTAAACATCTGTTTATGTCACTGAAGACTAAAGTTTTCAAAAACTCAAGTTCTGCACTCGCGTGTGGACAGGAAGTCGAATATTTGGTCCTCTAACATCACAACAGTGTGTGCCTTTATATCCTTTTTAGACGTCATTGTCATGTTATTGTTTGCATAATAACTTTCTAAGCTTCTAGTTGGTCAACTTTACAGTGAGGGTTCTATCGCTTAAGTAAAATAAATACATTACTTAAAAAATAAATTGGTTATTTTACATTAATAAATACATAAAGAAGTACAGAATTAAATGTAGAAATTCAAATTAAAAGTTAAATATGTGCAGAAATAAAACTGTTACTGTAAATGAATACTGTACATTAATAAATAAATATTGATTTGTGATATTTTTTATGCATTTTTCATCCTCCATATCCATCTGCAACGTGGAAGGCTTAAACTAAAATATCAGCCATATGTTCAATATTCTGCAGACTGTGTGGATGCATTGTTATTATGATGTGGGGGGTTTTCTCGCCAAAGAGAAGAAACTCTATGTTTGGCATCCTGATGAGAAAAGATCCTGTTGTAATAGTTTCCCTCCATATTTCTCCTCTGGAGAGGAAACGCTCTGCAGGAACTAATCTTTCTGTCCGCCCCTCAGTAGATTAGTCACGGTTCACAACACTAATCAATAACTTCCACGAGGCTCAGGTGATTGATGTCGGCTTTGTGCTGCTGCTACCTTAAAGTTGGGCCAAATACTACTCGCTGCTAAACACAGGGAGGTGTTTTACCCATTTTACCTGCACTGAAGGAATTTTAAAAAGCATCTATGGTTTTCCTCTTTTCCTAGCTCAGTGTAAGGATGCAAAGAGCTTAAACTTCCTGCCGTCTTTGGTCGGCAGTAAAGAAACTGGAAGGAGAGACTACATCAAAAGGATGTTTAGGATCATAGACAGTAGCTACAGTGATGTCGTTTTGAAGCCTTAGAAGAGCATTTTTCAAACTCAGTGTGATGAGCGAGGGACAGACTGCATGCTCAATGGCTAATGACTTTTCAGTCACAAGTCTTTACCCAATGAAACGAGTGACTGAGCCCATAATATCATCAGGAAAGTGTTTAGAGAGGTCCTGTACACTTCAAGAGGACCAGAAATCCTTTTGTTTTCACAGGTTTCACCCCCTGGTGGCTATTAAATAGAATACAGGTTAGAGGCACTTGTGTGTCGTCTTCATTTTTCAGAGCCAGAAGCTACGTGCATCTGTTTTAACTGTCGACGTTTAGCGTGTATTGGAAATCCTGTTTACAGCCTCATATAAAGGCAACTGTCTAAGAACTGAGCTTGAACTAATAAAAACCACAGTGCTGATGAAATACAATATAACACAAACAAAACACAAACATAGCAACATCAAAGCAGTTTTATCAATTTACTATAAAAATACAGTATTTCTATAATATAAAACAAATAAAATGTTCTGTTTCTTTCAATTCTTTACTTGAATCATGTGAGGGGAGGAAATGAAAAAGTTATGTAAAACTTTACCTTCATCCTGTGAATATTTCACAGTTACAGGACCTCAAGGTCGAGGGCAGGTTGAAGTATGGCCCTTTGTTCCAGCACATATCTACAGAAGATTTCAGGGATGAAAAACAAATTTAAGCTCTGTTAAAAAACCACAACCATCAGTTTAATGTCGGCTGCGTAGAGGAACAGAAACAGCCATGAATATCTGAATACCTGAATATTTGTTCCTGATACGTCACAGCAGAAAACTACATTTTGGTTAAACTGTAAAGGGATCGTATCACATGGAGAGATGGCTGCTCGAATTATATCATATAAAAGGAGTTGCTTTTACCTACCGTTTGACATCCAGGCTCATCACTTAGCCGTGATTCCTTCTGGGTCAATTCATCTTTTATTAGATTATGTTGAATGTCCATATAATTATAATTTAATACTATACTGTTATTTACAGTTTCATTATTTATTAAACACAAATTTAAAAGGGAAAAAAATATATCCTTCTTTGGTCATTCAGTACCCTTCGGTCATGATTTGTAAGAAGATTTTTATTATTAAAGTAACTGTTTATATAACGCATTACTGCAGGGATGAAGCATGCTGATTAATACTGTTGTATGCCCCATAAAACTTAGTCACAGTCATTGTGGTCTACATAAATGAGACAGCAAATAAACTAAAATCTGAACAAGTTGCTCAAGGAAAAAACTTTAACAAGTACCATAAAGGCAAAAAGCTGTCCACAGCCTGAATATACAGATACAGCAACAAAATATCTCCTGAAATTTAGGATTTCTTCTGTGGACACCCACAATTAGACGTTCCACTCACAGTAAAACAAAGCTGCCTCTCGACACGTGAAATGTCCTTACATCTGCTTATAGCTGAAGTGCAGTGTGCTGTAAACCGTTCATTAAACGCTTCTATCGTCTTGAAAGGTGCTAAACATTTATAGTACAGGTCGACGAGAAGCTGGGATTCATCTGTGATGGCGCTGCGCTCGCTGAATGCTGATCCCTGAGCGCCCTCTGCTGATCGTTACAGGCCTTGCAGCACGTGTTAACCAGCAGATCCACGATCATGCATTCAGAGCTGAAACAAAATAAAACACCATCAGCTGTTCTTCTCATCGTGTTGCTATGTGTTTTTTCCAGGTGATGACCTGATGCGCTGTGTGGACCTCTACAACCAAACCCAGTCCAAGTGGTTTGAAGAAATGGTGACAACCAGCATGGTAAACAGCTGTGTGTGATTCACGAGCCAAAAAGACCGAAACAAAATATGATGCATGTCTTCTCTTCTAGGTCTGAGCTGTGACACTTTATACTGTGTAATGTATACTGTACAGGAAAATCACAAATAAGTACAATTAGGTTCTGTAATTAGACTTTAAACATTTACACCAATGAACTAAAGGTGTTATGGTTTTTAACAGTGGACACTTAATAGCATTGTGTGCAGGTATTTGTCTAAAAAATATTATTTATCTGGTTTTAAATCATATTTATAACCTCTGAAAGATATAATATTTCCTAAATACTGTTGATATTATATTCAAATGTAAAAGTTAAGCTTGTGTTGAAAGAACCTCGGCAGTTTTATATATGAGGTCAGAGAAAAGAGCAAAAGCTGGATTTTTATTTCAACATATTCAGTGGTGGGATCTCTGCTCATTAATGAAGGACTGATAATCTGCGTGATGTCAGTAGTACAGCGGTTATCGGCTGTCTGTCTTACTAAGTAGGACATTTGTCTTCCCTTTTCCGTGTAGGAGCTGGAGAAACTGGAGGTGGAGCGGATCGAGTGGATTCAGCAGCATTTACGACAGTATACGACCCTACGGCATGAGACAGACATGTTCAACCAGAGTGTGAGTTTGTGGCAGTTTTAGCACTTTTTTGTGGTATTATTTTGGCTTCTGTTGTCATTTTGTGTCCTGCTTTTGTTCTTTTTTTGTAATGGTTTTGTCTTATTAGTAGTTTCTGCTTCTGTCTTTGCAGGTTTCTAGTCTTTGTGTAATCTGCAGAGCCTTTTCTCACCTTATTTTTTACTTAATCACTTCAGTTTCTCGCTCAGTTTTCCTGGTAACTGTAATTCTGTGTTTCCTGCTGTTTTTTGATCACAAGAACTCTAAATCCGTCTCCAAAGCCACTGATGTTGTGTACTCATTTCATATTCACAGATGAAAACAGAAATCTCACCCTTAAGATTGTAGATGGCTTGTAAATGATGGATGTACCCACACACTTCGGAGCCAGAAGCTAGCGTCCCTAATTTATTCCACAGTAACACTGCAGTTCCCTTTTTTCCAGATCCAAGCAGAGACTGTCGGCGAGAGCCTTCAGTGTCAGACTTTGGAAAAAACATCTTTTCAATCCCTGCTTTGTAGCTACATTCTATTAATTTGTAGTTCCGCATTATCCTTAAAACAGTTGGTTTTAATACTGAATGGAGTTGATTTGCTTCTTATAGACTCACATCACTGTACATCATAACTTTTTTTGTATTTAGAGCCAGAGTGAAAATATTGGCTAGTTAATCCACCTAAAACAGGTCACACATTGCAGTTTTCTTTGGGCCACATTCGGGCTTAGTCAGATGGAAGTATTTGGGGTAACCCATGCCACACCTCTCGCCTACACCAAGCCAGTGCCTTAACGAGGGTGTAAGTATCAAAAGTAGTACTAATATGATATATAAATAATTTCTGTGGCAAAAATAGGGGGAAAAATCCAAAGTTCAGCATCTCAAAGGGACGTGTTCCTTTTTGTTTTGTCATGTATGATAAATATAAAATGTGAAGAGGCCGCCTGGCAACGTACATTTTCTGAACCAAATGATTGAGGTGTGGGGAAAAATCAATACAGCATAGCATCGCGATGTGTGTGTGGTGATATGGGAACAGTATGAACCAGAGGGCTCATCTCATGCACCGCCGTCCTAGAATAACGTTAGCAAAGCAAACTTAAATCAGCTCAACGAGAAACCAACACTGAACACCATGACAATGCTACGTCCTAGTTTAATGGTTTCCCGGAGCTTGAGGGTGTTGCACACTCACAGCATCTTTAGATCACCAGGCACAGGTCTCCTGATACAAGGCTCAGTCTGACTTGGACTGACTGCAGTCACACTCAGAGGTTGTTGTAGCTTTGCAAATAATTGAGTTTAGTGTATAAATGCAGACAGATAACCAACATGTTACCATCAGTGAATCAGTCTTTGCCACCAGCTGGTTTTATTCTGGTTACATTCCTATAGACCAGGAAGTTTGCTGAGCTCACATTTAGTAGTTAAATGTGGATTTCTGTCTATGTCAACATCACAGTTAATTGCTGTGTTATCAGTAACAGATTACATGTAATTGCCATACTGAGCATATCGCAGAATATTATAAAAATCGCAATAAGAAGTTTTGTGATAACATCATATCGTGGACCGTCTGGTGATTCTCACCTTTACTGAACAACAGACTGAATAATCAGCTAATCGGTGCATTACGGGTCCGAGTAAACCATCAGCAGTGGTTTCACTGCTGTGATGCGACTTCGTGCTTCGTGCTTCTTGAGCTGGCGAGCGTAGGTGCTGTGACAGAGCGAGCCCTGGGCGATCCCGCGTCAGCCTTTGATGCAGCACGCCGGCTGAGCTCTCTCAGATCCTCAGAGAAACCCGCCCAGACGTTGTGCTCATTTAGGGCCAAAGGCCTTTGAATGTGACGAGACGTTTTCTGTCAGCGCTGTAGGAAGCTTCCAGAACGAGGGCGCCTCTCTGCGTGAAAGCTGACAACATGAATACCGCAGAGGTGACAGACGCACCAGAGATGAAACCAATACAATCATCTGCAAGCAAAATATAGGACAGTTCAAGTCACACAGCTTTTACGTTTGGATTGCTCACTTTTTGTTTTCGTCTGCATAGAGGAAGATTTTAAATGTGCAGCAACACTGAAGCTCAATGAACCCGACTAATGAATACAGATGGGAGTTGCAGCCGTAGGCCACGGTAATCTCATGATCTGGTTTAGCCTCTGTTAGCACACAGACTTTATGGAAGACTCACAGTATTCTGAGTTAAAATCTCTGGTTCACATCATTAGTTCTTCTTCTTTTTCTTATCCTCCATATTCATCATCCTTTGTCCTGGTCACTCCCAGTTTAGATCTTAATATCTTCAGCTCCACCTCCTGTCTTTTTGCCAGTGCCATCATCTCTAATCCATACACCATAGCCGTTCCACCTTCGCTTTCACTCTTGCTGCTATCCTTCTGTCGCAACTCACCCCTAACACTCACCTCCACCTGCTTCACCCTGCCTGCACTCTCCTCTTCACCTCTGTTGCTTTGGATGGTTGATCCAAGTTAGTTAAGGTTGCTTTTACTACCTCTGCTCCTTGGATGTTCACCTTTCCCCCTGTCTCCCTCTCATTCAGACATCCTTTAATCACACATATGAACAAAACTCCCGACCATGGTCTCGGCCTCATGTTGCATTTCCGTTGGCTTGATTGAGGCTTACATTCTTTGCTTTGTGCAGCCGAGTGTGAAGTCCGAGGATATGAATCCCATCTGGAAAAAGGTGGATTCCCCTCTTGGACTTGTTCTTGCATTTTTGAGTTGCTCCAAATGTCCAAAATCTCATCTACGTACAGCATGATTTGCTTCTAGAATCATTTTTGGGATCACAGTTTGAATAAACTGCACTGGTTAACGTCTCTGAGAATAAGAGCTCCTTATAAAGAGAATTAGAGAAACAGGAAAAGAAGCACTGTTCTCCTGAATGTTTAAATTGTTTTCTGATCATTTGCAAGAGAAAACCTAAAAAGGTGCATGTTGGGTAAAGTTAAAAGCCTCATGTCACCAGGTGGGACAGGTAGCTGCTCAAAATAAGGTCTCCTTTTTACCTGCGTTATGACATCCAGGCCACACAGACTCAAAAATGTGCTAATATTTGTGACACTGGGTGATGAGCTTCCTGATTTTCAGTCCTGAACATTTCATGCGGATATCTACTTGTGGAGTTATGAGGGCTCAAAAACGCTGCATTTCGACCTCCTCCACTGCAGTTTGAGGGCCTGACAAAAATCAGCTGATTGTGAAGAAGTCATTTGGGTCAAAGTCATTGATTTTGCAAGTAATGAAACATGTTGTTATATAAAAACTGTCACTAAAGTTTGTGGTTTAGTTTGTCACCAAACTCTTTTGGGATTTTTGGGCAGATTATCCAATCAACTGACCGCTCAGCACCTCCTGTGCACCTGACCTTTAGGTGTTTAACTCTGAATGAAGACTGAAGTTTTAAGGGGTCACATTACTGTTAATATCTTTTCAGATGGTTGAGCCCGTCGACCAGCTGCTGCAGAATGTGGATCCCGCCAAAGACAGAGAGCTGTGGGTGAAGGAGAACAAAACCGGCGATGTTCGGCCTGTGGATATGGACATATAGCTCGTCCCGGCCTGACCTGGGATCAGCTGTCCTGTCTTCAGTATTAAAACACATCCACAGAATCCAGAAACACTTGATGACACTGATTCGGGGACGGTGCATGTTCAGACCCCTGAGGTCTGCTCATCCTCTCTCTGAGTGGAACAGTGAGGAGGAAAACAGTCCAGCTAACAGTAACGGACCCAAGTACCAGCATGTTCCTTCTAAATTTAAACCCCATCATAATCCACATTAGCTTACTGAATGCCATTTAACATATTCTGCTGTTTACCTGTTGTAAAGTTGAGATTATTAAAAAAAATGTACGTATTTTGAATTGTTCAGTTTAGCGTCAGCCAACACTTTTCCAGTCTGAGTAAACCAAACAAAAAAAAAGTCTGATTATTGATATTATTTTGGATACTGAAGCATACTGAGATCTTGGAATGATATATTTTCATAATTTGCTGGTCCATTTTGGTGGAAATGCATGTTTTGAATATATTGTTTTCACTGTACGTGGAGAGCTGCACACTCTGTGGAACCATGATGGCTGTTTCGGTGTAGTTTATGGAAGTTAAACAAGGTATTCTCTATCTTGTCCATAATTTTGGAGCTTTCTCCCACTTAAAAAAAGGAAAGTGTACAGCATAAATATCCAGAAACCTCAACTTTTCCAAGCATTTTGCAATCGGGATTTGATTACACTCAGCACAAGTCCCAAGATGGAGTCCCAAGATTTAGGCCAGGGTCTATTTTGAATCAGCGCGAAGGAGGAAAAGGTGGTCCAAATTACACTGAAACACCTTTTAGTGCCTAACGGTTATATACCTGGAATGTCCTTGATTTATTCTTCTCTGCATCGGTGTACATTTGTACATACTGGTTCGATGTTTGCACTGTTCAACGTCGTCTGTTTCACGTTTTGTCGACCCTTAAAGAGAAGATCTTTAAGGGTCGACATGCAGCGGGAAGTGCGAGGTGATAGAGATATCAGAGACTGCATGTAGACTACGTGTCCGTGTTTACATATATGTGTTTGTCTGTCGCGGTCTTTACATTTTGTTTGTTTTGGAATAATTTTTCTTTTCTATGTTCCCAGAAGGACAAAGTTAAATAATAAAGCTTTTAATCCAGCTGCCAGGCACTCAAAAAAAGTTGTGAAAAAGTAAAGAAATGCTTAGCTGCCTTATGAAAAACACTGACCGTTCGTCCCCTGCAGCACATTCAGACTTTGCTTTGACCCCCACCCCCCAAACGGCTTCATGTGTAGGTTTGAAATAGTGTATTTGTTGTAGAGGTTTTTATAAGTGTGTCTCAATGTTGTGCACTAAGTGTGACGAGTTATGTTCCAACTAAATGTTCTTGACCAGAATCCACAATGACATAACGGTTGAGTTAACTGCCCTTCTGTGGTGACTGTTTTCATTAACGTGAGTTTAATCCGATTTTCCCAATGTTTTTAAGAATGTTGGATCACAGGTGACCTCTGTCCCGACGGTGTAGTGAGGAATGCAGTGTCCAAAATAAATCTCCTCTTTGAAAATTAAATGCCACAGCGTGTCGTTATGTAACTCTGCCAGGGGGGGCTGGGGGTTTAGAAATGGGCAGTTACATCTGCAAGATGTTTCATTTAAGATCTGATTGATGTGAATAAAAAAAATTTAAACTCATAAACCTGGTGAACATGTTTTATGTTAAACCTGCAGCTCATAACACTGCTCAAGTGTTTCTTACAGATTTTCATATAATGAATCCAAATATGATTATTATGGGGTTTGTTTTTTTTTTTACATTTTACACGTGAATTACATTTTTGAACAATGGCACAATCAATATCAGCTTTAATTCACGAGGTTTTCCAGACATCTAGCATGAACTGTTTGGGAATTATAGATGCTTTTTATAAAAAGCAGCAATGTGAAAGTTATATAGCCGTCTGTGGACCGGATCAGGGAAACTCCCCTTTATATCAATGTAAATATGTAAACTACACTCTTAACCCTGACGTATCTTAGAAAGTGTATTTTCAGCAGTACATCTCGTTTTTTCTGAATAACAGAGAAATGCTGCCACAAGTCTTTGGTCATAAATTACAACAATTAAATGTGTAAAATTATAGAGAATGTTCTGGTAGCTCATTGTCGAGGCTGTCCTGTAATTACAAAAAAGGATTTTTGTTTGTTAATTTACAGAAATTGTCCTTTTTTAAGTATTGTGGACCCATTGTAAAAAAGAAAAGAAAAAAAATTATAGTAGTGACAAAACAGGAAATCTTCTGTCATTTAATTGCTTATCTGTGTTTTTTGTAACATGAATGACTATGAAAAATGAAAATGAATGTCTTTATCATTAAGAAAACGCTGGAATACTTATTAAAAAAATACTTCATAAGCCCCAAAAGTTTCCAAACTGGAGGCCCTCCGACCTTATGTTTCACACCTCTGCTCTAACTAAACTGAACAGCTGACAAGTTTGACGAGCATATGAGATCTGTTCCCTCATTATTCTGAATTAAACTGATACAAGATCTGGAGTTGATTCCAGGTGTTGAACTTGCATTCAGTACTTGTTCACTGGAAGAATGAATATAAGGCCCAGATGGTCACACAAGTGAAGGAGGCCGCTGTTAGGCTGAAGTACCAACGTCTAGAACCCATAGACACACGAACCAGTGATTATATTCGACTTAGGCTAAATTAACAAGCCCACAGATACTCGCATTTTGCAAGTTTCAAAAACAGCTTTAAACCTCAAATAATGCCAATAATTGCCAAATGATGGCAAATATGAGACCTGATCAGACTGGTACAACATACAGATTGGATTTAAACATTAAATAGTTAAGTTAAACAAGCTTACAGGTGAGTACTCAGCTATTCCACGGACACTGTGAAGTCTGTATAAAAGGCAAGGTAGAAGACCTGAGGACGGATAAAAGGACGGGGGTAAAAAAAGAAAAAAGGCAGCAAAAACTGGTTTGACACAATATATGAAGGCCAAGCCAACTAAATCAGGGATGACATTTTTTTATTGGCTGAATCAAGCAGTGGCTACACTATTAGCTTCAAGATAAACACTAGCAAGATTAAAACTGCAAGTGAGGCCACCAATCATGGCCTACAACAAAGATATGGGTGGAGCTGACCTGTCAGATCAGCTCATTCTGCACTACTCCACCCACAGAAACACTGCTCCCTGGTAGAGGATCATCTTGCTGCACTTCCTGGACACTGCAACAACAAATGCCTTCATTTTGCACCGTAAGATGAGCAGTGCCAAGTAGGTGCACCCCATGACACACAAAGACTTGGTGTGTTAGCTTTGTGGCATGGACAAGACCAGCCAGTGTTCCTCAGAGAAGGAGAGCTGATCACATTCCTGTGCCCGCTGTCCCAACCTTAGATCCTGGCCTAAAAGCTACCAAAGGCAGACTGAAAGGTAAACACTGTCTATATAGTCATAGCTCATCCCACTTTAGAAAATAACAGCTAGATTCCATATTAACTGACTGCACAGCAGTCCTTTATCTATTGTGTTAAACTGCAAATGAAATATGTCAATTCAATTTTATTTATATAGCAACACAACAACAGTTCCCTGATATTTCTTTATATTGTAAGGTAACGTAGAGACCCAACAATAATACAGAGAAAACAGGGAGAACTAACTATACTTTTAGTTTGGGAGTTTCAGAGCTCTGTGTGTTGTGTTTAGAGATCACTGGGTGTCTTTGTGACAGAGTACCATAAAAGATAGATGGCAGTCAACAACAAGGGAGATTTAAGCATTAATCACAAATTGAAATATATGCCTAAAAAGTACCTGAATCTTTCTTAATTAGCATAAAAAAGGGATTGTGTGTCACTTCAAACACAAACTGTCTTCTTGTTTATCGCTTTAAGGCTACATCCACACTAAAGCGTTTTCGTTTGAAAACACATCGTTTTCTCTCCGTTTTGGCCTCCCTTCCACACTGAGGCTATGTCCAAACGTACACGGGTATTTTTGAAAACGGAGATTTTCCGTTTTCGTTTTAAAAAACAACCCCGTCCACACGTAAAGGCAGAAATGAAGGAAAACGCTGCTAGGAACATGCCAAAGCAGCAGGTGGCACTATATTCCTAACCGTGTAGAAATGTTGGCCAATCAGAAGTCTAGAAGCCTCGGTGGGAAAAAGTAAACAAAGCTGGGGCATAGAAGCAGAACCGAGTCGTATGTGTGGCGGGACAGTAACTGTGTGTATATGTAAGCATTTAAACACTGCAGAGAGTAGAATTAACAGTAACAGTATTGTAGAAATTAATTTCACTGAAACAATAACGTGGCGCACACTGTGACGTCAAAAAAGGCGCACATCTTTGACGCTGCGTTTTCTCTGTTTTTCTCGTCCACACGTAAATGCAAAAACGGAGTTTTAGAAAATATCCACCCTGGCCGGAGTTTTTAAAAGTCTCCGTTTTCAGTGACCAAAAACGCCATTTACGTGTGGACGAAAGGTGCAAACGCATAGAAAAATCTGCATTTTCAAAAATACCCGGGTACGTGTGGACGTAGCCTGAGACGGCGTTTTGAAAACGCTCTCAAAAACGCATACATTTCAAAACGGAGCTGTCCCGTCGCAGTGTGGACACTTGAAAACGCAGACTTTCTAAAACGATGACGCATGTTGGTCATATGATGCTAAACTCCGCTGCAGGTCCATATATCAAACGATCACTATGGCATTACTGAGAGTTGAAAAACTGTCTAAAGTCTTTTATCTTTAATAAAATGATCAGCGTTCTGCTCTACCAGGTGTAACATCCAGGCATCCATGAAAACGGAATTTATGACATTTAACGGAGTTAGAAGTTAGCAGGAAGTTAGCTCGCTAGCTTCTATCTAAATACAATATAGCATGTCCTGACTGCGGGGTTTTGGAAACAAATTCAAACGTACAGCTCTGTTATCACTTCCAACATAAATGAAGACAGAAAACTAAACAGCAGTGACGTTTGTAGGGTTACTGAAGTTTGGCTAGCTGGTATATAATGATGTGCTACGTGACCGCTAGCGACACAGCTATGTTATCATAATATAAACAAGCTAACTTTTTTTTCCACTCGATAAAAGTTAACGTGAGTGTTCTCGGTGGTCAGGAACAAATGTAATCGCATGGCAGGATGCTGTAAAAGGACCAAACTTCAGCCAGGAGAACAACTGAGATAATCCATCCACAATACGAGGTTAGTCATTCATATACTGCTGCATAGGCTGGGCTGTAGCTACATCCTAAGGTTTTAAAAACTGAGCTTAAATAAATGATTAGCGGTAATAAAAGCCGAGGGAGGTCAACAGTGATCACTGACTGTATTAGGAGCTTTTTGAGATAAAATAGAAGAAAATACATAACATTAAAAATGTTAACAACACAAAAGCCATATTAAACGCAGACTACTTTAGGCCCGGAAGTAGGATTCGTCGCGTCATCACTGAACAACCGGATACTGTTCTTTGAGGCGGTCCAATATTTTGCGTATTTGTTCTGGTCCGTCTCCCAGTCGATGTTCTCGTTTGCTTTGGAAACCTTGTACTCGGTGACTCAGAGCAACAACTCCACCTCATTATCAGTCCACTTGAAAAATTCGTTGCTTTGTCTTGCCATTTCGCTGCCACGATTCAAAGAGCCGGAATGTAAATAAACGGCAGAGGGAAATGACGCAGGTCGAGTCATCTTGCGTTTCACGCATGCACAGAACTGCAACGTCAGCATTTTCGGTCGTTTTAGTGTGGACTCTTTGAAAATGACTAGTGTGGACGCGGAGCGTTTTCAGACGAAAACGCTGTTTTCACATCTATCCGGGCTAGTGTGGACGTAGCCTAAGCTTAACAAAGAAAAGTTAAACTAAAAGTAAAATATACTAATGGATTCAAGTTGGACCACGGGAAGCAAATGATCTATGCGGGGGAGCATGTTGGAGCAGTGTATCGTTCTCTGTGCCAAGCCCACATTATCCTAACTGTGAGTTGGCTGTGTGTCTCAACTGACCTTCAGCTCCTAATAGGATTGGCTGATACAGAAGGATTGTTAACCTGAGCCTAATTCCCTTCATAAGGAGCTCTCATCCCGATTTTCTTGCTTTCAATCTAATGAATGAATCCAAGTGTGAAAAAAACACGCTGGAGAGCTGCCAGATGTATTAGAGAGTAAATTGGCTGTCAATAAAAGGCTGCCATGCAACCACTGAGTGTCAGGACGGCTCATAACACTGCAGAGTCAGGAAGTCTTTAGGTATACACGTTAGAGGAGGTGACTTATCACCAGGCTGGATATTCCTGTCATCAAAAGTGATCTCTTTTCCCCAAGTGCTTGTTAACAGAGCAAGGGATTTCTCCATTTTTAATCATACTTGTTTTCCTTGGAACGAATAAATGATTTCTATTCGGAAACAACCATCAAATTATTCCAGAAAAAATAAAAAACCTTAAAGGGCAATAATATTAGCGCCCTGACAAACTGACCTTTTTATTGCTGTGCTTGTAAAACAGGCTAAAACTATGTGTTATCTTCCAATTTACACAGTATAAAAACTTCAGCAAGGGTTTGAGCTGTCACTTGAGAAAGTATGATTCTAAAAACAAAAGAAATCAGTTTAGACGAAGCAGGAGATGAAGATCTAAAGTTATCACAGCATTTCAAGAACTGGAGTGAGAAGTATTAAGATATTTAAAGAGAGCCATACAGTACAGAACAAGTCTGGAGGTAGGAAGTGAACAAAACTAGTGAGAGATGTGTCTACTAACCCCAGGACAACTGCCAAGACGATAGTGAAGGAGTTAGCCAAGTAGGGATGTGTATTCACAGAAAAGACAATCACTAGAAGCCTGCAGAGAAATGCACTCTGAGGCTGTGGACCAAGAAAAACTCTGCAGAAGAGGCACATTCAAGCCAGACTGAGGCATGCCGAGGACAACCTGGAGAAAGATTGAATGAAACTATACCCCGTTCTCAGAGTGACGCTGATTATGTCACAAAGCCCTGACTTGAATCCCACTGAAAATCTGTGGGGTGAACTGAAGTCCAAAGTTCATGACAGAAGACCATCAGATCAACCGACTAAAACAACAGACTGCAGAAAAGGAAAAACGATACACAGTGACTGTTATCATCGGGGGTAGTTAATGTGAAATAATATTGTTTCTGTATACAAAGTAAAGAAATGTAAGCATCCAAAATAACAGTAGGATGTTTGGGAAAGCTTTTGCAAATTCCTTCCCTCTCCAAATTACCTTTAAAAATAGGAATTTTCACAAGGGGGCAAATAATTCTGTCCTGATTTGTATTTTCCACCTGTTTAATATAAAAATCAGTGGTGTGTCTAGTGGCTGTTTAATAAATAGTCCAGATAATATAAATGTAATTAAAAACGTTTAAGGATTAAAATACAGAAACCAAACTAAGTTTCATTGGAAACCAAACCAGAGTAAATATATGTGTAAAGATAATCCAAAATAAAGTTGTATACAAACTACAGTTGGTTGGGATGAGTCACTCTGTGAAACAGTGCAAACACTACAAATATATCAGTTAAAACAAATTCCAAGTGGAAAGGAAGTGTGTTCAAAATGCATGTTTCAGACACACTGCTTTTTAAAAGAGTCGAGGACATGGCTGAAGTGTCCTTGGTGGATATTACCATGTTATACAACGACACTTAAAAATCACAACACATAACACACATACACCTTTACGGACAGGTTTTCATGTTCACGTACACAAAAGAGAACATTTAAACAAATAATGAGTTAACGTGTTCACTGCCACAACTACACAAAAAATGTACAAAACATATTTGAACAAAATTGAACAAACTAAAATAACCAACAAACTTGTGCACTGTCCATTGTAAATTGTGTGATTTAAAGATTTAACTGCATGAAATCAGCTCGTTTACACAAAGTACAACATCTAAACCAAGGAGGCTAAACAAAACGGACACGCCAAAAACGTCCAATCCAGCCTATGGATGACTTTGTAAAGTGTGAATATGGATCCACAAAGGAGTTATTAATAAAATTTATTGCAACACAAGTAAAAATGTGAAGAAATTGATTCTGGTCAATTAAACGTGAACACTGTTTTGACTCCCAACATTCACGTTGCCATCCCTGTTCTAGCCTGAGCGGTTACACTGTTTAAAATTCATCCATTGCACAGTTGTTCAGCTTCTATTTTATTTTATTTTATCAAATGTGCCTAATCTCCCTATTTACTTACTACTTGCAATGACAAAAAATGAAACACTGTTTAACTAGTTTACCAGAAAGAACATGAACATGATTAATTACAATAAAAAATGAGAAATGTGGTTAAAGCGGTTAAAACACAGAAATCAGTCTTAAAACCATGTGAGGTTTTTTTCTGCTCTGTTTTTAGCCTGTACTCTACTGCTTCTTCTCTTTCAGCTTGTCTTTGATTTTCTGAGGTTCATCATATTGTATCAAGCGTAGGATATCCTTGTTGTCCATCACGCCCTGAATGAACTCTCCCTCTGAGATTTTATCTGCAAAGAACCAAAAAAAGAAGCGTCAACAAAATGCTTGTGCCTTGTAAAGGTGCAGCAGATAATAATAATAATAATAATAATAATAATAATAATGGATAACGAGATGAGAGTTAATAAAGTGTGGTTTACCGTTCTCCTTCTTTCCGAAAAATGTCCAGATTTTTTCAGCCCTTTTCTCCGGCGTGTTTTCATCCTCAGGGAGCTTCTTCTGTGCGTCAGCAGGAATCATGTTGAATATTGACTGCAGGAGAGTAAACACATTTTATAGGTGTAACCAATGATTCATGATGAATTTAATCAAATATTCGTCGGAATATTACATTTTCTTTGAGTAATTGTAAGTGGAATAATTTGGAGGAGGCGGTGGCTTAAAATTGAAATCATCAAAGGTCCATTTACACATTCACAGAAGTGATCGTGATTATTCAATAGATGAATGTAACGCGAATTCAGTTTAGTCATGTAATTTTAGTGTATTCAGAACAGATAAAATTAGTATGAAGTATAGCTACCCTAACAATCTCTTGGATTTCATTTTTGCTGATGGTTCCATTTCCATCCACATCATAGAGGCCAAAAGCCCACTCCAGCTTCTGCAGAGTCTTTCCCCCGGAGGTGAGGTGCAGAGCGACGATGTACTCCTTAAAGTCCAAAGTTCCGTCTGCATTAGTGTCGAAACTCCTGAAAACGTGCCGCGCATACGCCGTGGGGTCCGCGTCTGGGAAGAAGCTGGCATAGATGCCCTCGAACTGCTGCTTGCTGATCCTCCCGCTGGGACACTCCTTGAGGAAGGACTGATACCAGGTGCACAGTTCGGCCTCTGTGTATTTGGTGTTGGACTTCAGCTCTTCCAGGAGCTCCTTCGACAAAGCGCTGCTCTTAGTATTCCCCATCCTGATCAAGAAAGGTTAAATTCTTGTATCTCCTGCGATTGGCCGTTAAACTTCTGTGGAGTTTGTGCGCTCTGTCTTGTGTTCGCTCTGTCGAGCCCCTCAAGGTGCCAAATGGGATTATGATCATCACTGCCTAAATCCAGACAGCTGTCTTGAAGATTAAGGGGGATAACTGCGTCACACTGCTATGACACCTTTATATTGAAGACAGAGTTAAATACAGGAGGCAAGCGCAGCGGATTAAAGGCGGCAGGTGGCCGTTACTTAGAAGCTCAACATCTGGGAGGATATTTGCCTTTTTAAGCAGAATTTGTGTAAATACACTCTAATATTTAGTTACAGGGTTGAAGTATAATAATACTGACTTTGGGGCCAAAGAAAGACGAGCATAGACTGGTGCCATCTTTTATCATTGCCACTAGGGAGGAATTTGCTTACACTAAACCAGACAGTGTTAAACAAATGTATTAGACCACCACCCAATGTAAGGTTTATTCTACAGCTGTCCTAAATTAACAGTTTTGGTAATTTCCAAAATCATCTTTATGTTAACACATCCATCCATTCTCTTCTGCTTATCCAACTGAGGGTCAAGGGGGCGCTGGAGCCTATCCCAGCTGTCTTAGGGCGATAGGCAGAGTGCACCCTGGACAGGTTGCCAGTCTGTCGCAGGGCTAACAAAGAGACGGACAACCATTCACACTTATGGGCGACTTAGAATCCTCTGTTAACCTAACCACACTAACTGCATGTCTCTGGACCATGGGAGGAAACCGGAGTACCTGGAGAGAAGCCATGCAAACATGGGTAGAACATGCAAACGCCACACAGAAAACCCTGGACTACAGGATCTTCTTGCTGGTAACCGTACTAATCACTGTTTCTGCCATGTTAGCCCAAAAAGTTGATTCTGTTCATCTGGAACTTTTTCAGTAGGAGAAATGTTTAGTTATTCATCCAAGTGATTTGTTCAGTCTCAGCTGACTGCCAACCTTATAAACAGTACCTTTGCACAATGACTGAAATTAACCCAGTGAGCTAATAACGGGCTGTGAGGTCAGTTCATTGATGATACATCTCAGGACCACAATTCATGGATCACATTAACTCGGAGGACCAAAACATCTAATTCAACGGGGAGGATATGAAAAGTGGCAGACATCGAGGAAACCAAAAACCTCTGGCTAAGTGGAGGCCAGGACTCCGCAGTCTATTTACACCTACAAGCCAGTGGACACTCTTTCAATGATGAGGATGACCATTTACCTGAGAAGAAAAAGACCATCTCTGAATCGAGGAGGGGGCCTAAGGGTATATCTTTAACCATCTTACAATGCTGTAATTGCAGCCATTCCCCAGCTCTCTGTGAATGGTACTCATGGTTTTTGATCAGTGGTTGTTGATCAGTGGTCATGATATTTTCCATATTTATGATCCAGGAACTGACCTCACAGCCCATTGGTTATTCAGTGTGCTAAGTTCAGTCACTGTGAAAAGGTACTGTTTATAAGTTTGGATAAACATGCAGTCAGCTGAGACCGTCATTTGGATGAGTGACGAAACGTTTCGCCCACTGAAAACGCTACGTCCAGATGAACAGAATCAACTTTTTGGGATTTACTTACCTGCATGATTGAGCGCGCATCAAGAACAGCAGTGTCTTAGGTTGAATATTAAATGGTTTTCACGATGTGGGTCTGTTAGGTCAAATGCCTGAAAGTGATGTGACAGGAAAAAGACAAAGAAACAGCTAAAAGTGCAATGAAGGGGGTGTCAGAGATGATCCAGCCACCACATGAGGTTAATTAATCATATGTTACTGGGTGGTTTGAGCCATTTGTCGCCAAGTGTTTGAGCTTGGTTGCACTAAAGAGAGCTGCAGAGGCTTAAACACCAGAAACTGTCCATTTGTAATTACCTTCAGTCACTGCAGGTTTCCCACCACTGCAGCAGATTGTGCTGTAATCTGGTCCAAGACTATTATAGTGGAGACACAGATAATCTTATCTGGGGACAAACAGCCGCAAACATACTTACGCCTGATGATATGCCTTTTCCGAATTAAGTGCAAACATAACTTTGCAGCCCAATGAGGAAGAAAAGCCCCATTTTTAAAAAATAATCAAAAAGAATAAAATTGCTGAAACTGACCAGGAGGAAAATAAAAAAATGTCTCTGATTTTAAGAGAAATCGGAAGACTTAAAAAGCAAATTATTGCATTTTGAATTCTAGGAAAACAATTAATCAACTGTATGTTATAAGGTACTAATATTTAAAGTAGTATTAATATAACAGTATTTGTAAAACAGCAAATTTGAAAAATCATAGATAACAACAATTATGTTTTAGCATTAAAGACATATTGAAAGCTTATGCGTACTGGTGTATTAACCATTAAAGAAACCATTAAGAAACAATACAATAACAATCAGTTTGTGATGTCAAACAATTTGACAAATAAAGACAGTTTCGGTCTCCTTCCAGACATTGGCACACACATTGAATAATTTGTACTTCAATACAGTTATCTGGTAATTTCAAATCTACAGAGACCTTCCAACTTGTGTATATCGCCATGTTTCCTTCTTAGATCCCTGAGTTTCCCATTGTCCTCAGCACTGGTCAATCCAATTGAGGGTTTTATCAAGATTAAAGACATTCTTAAACCTTCAGTACCACTTATTAAAAGATTCAAGTGGATCTATGTATAGACTTGATCCTGAACATATACTTTTTAATCTGTGTGAATTCGAGAAAATCAAAAATAAATGAAAACTGGTGTATCCGATTCATGTTTTTTAAAAGTAATTAAACATTTATGTTGTACGATGATTACACCCTGAAAAAGAACAATTCAAAGAAATCATTAAGGTGTCGGTGCGCTGGTGGTTCTTTGTGTCTGGGGGTGGGCGTCCGGGTACACACCGGCTCACTCCTTGGCGGC
>NW_005187496.1:1963931-1980761 GCF_000239375.1 Pundamilia nyererei
CATTAAAAGCCCAAAATGACAACATTCATGCCCACGATGAGTGTATGTAAACTTCTAACCACAACTGAGTATTTGTGCTATACTGTGATCAGCATCAGAATTAATCTACAATAATCTATCGGCAGCTCTCACGCGTCAGGGACCAAGAGGTCACTGCTGACACACATAACAGCTGATTATAATCCTGTTTCATCCTGTGCAAGGTGTACCAGCTTTGGTGAATGAAGTGAAAGCCAGTGCACATTTATTTGGATTTTTCTGCATTTTAAATGAAGTTAAAGTTGGACAAAGCAATCCTAAATTTTCCTTTATGCATAAACATAATCCGGGAGAGTCTCTGTGTAAATCTGCATCTACCTTTGCAAAATCAGATTAGGTAAAGTCCAGGTCATTCATTTCACATTTAAAATACCATCACATACTTTTACATAATCGTTTAGGTTTAGTTCAAAATTGCATAAAATGTTGAGCATCTGTACGTCAGGGGAAAAGGCATTCGCTCAAACCTCACATCTGTCATTCGCAAACTGGCAGGTATTATTATGTAAAAAGCAATGAGCCTGGGAACTGTTCATTGTACCAACCGGCTTACCACTTCATCAAGTGTAACGCTGGACTTAAGTATCCTGTGGTTGTAATTTATTACATGGAAGCTAATGTTCAGTATAATCTATGTGCATTCAGAGGAATCACTAAAAGTCTATGCCTACTTACCATATAAATGCCAGCAATGAGGCAAACATACAGACGGTCAAAAATCCCCCTTATATTATTTGTTATTGTTTATTTTCTATCAGTGTCTACTCCAGATGAAACCCATTTTAATATGGCCTTGTCTTTTAAATCTTATGACTGTAGTGGACATTGTGTAACACGGTTAAGTCAAATTGTCCCTACATGAGTTTATCGTGGTCATTACTGTGGATTTTCATCACACTAATCCCGGAGTACAGTTTCTTTTTAAGCTTTTGTGTTTTAGTTTATATGAATCGTTTGAGTGTGTTCTGGATTTGACTCGATTTGACTCCAAAAACATGATGAGGATGATGAGAGGGAAAATTCGACATCTCGGATACTTTAAAGGAGTTTACAAATCCAGGGCAGTTAAATGATCTGCACAGCTGCCAGTGCTCACACTACTGTACACAGGGCAGTGTAAACAAAAACTGAGAGACCAGTGCATATACTGTACACCTGAGTTTCAGTACTTATAACGACTTGGGCAAAATGTCAAATACATGCTGCACAGTTAGGTTACAGCTAACTGGCTAACTGCCCCACGCTGTTAGTTATATATGTCAGCAGTTATGAATTATATTGTTATATGTATAGGTGATACTGTGCTGCTGTTCTGTGTCCACATTTCTGTATAGGCAGGTGTGGGTGTGTGTATATATGTGTTTGGCTGTAGGATGGATGTCAAGCACCTGCAGGCCTGGTGGGTGTGGCCCTGCTAGGGGACTGGCCACACCCGAAGCTCCTGCCACACACCTGCTGCTGATCAGGGCTCGTCGGGGGAGCTACTTAGGAGAGTCTTGGTCGCTCCCATTGGTGTGGGATCATTGTGTGAGACTCCACGTTAGTCATCCAGTTGAGCTTAGTTAATGTGTGTGTCCCCACGGTTGTATGTGTCCTGATGGCTGCTTCTATTGTGTCCCCAGGAGAAGTGTGGAGCGCCAGACAGCAGCCAGCACGAGGAGTGCTGAGACACGGGAGCGGAGAGCACTAAGACACAGACTTTTCACGGAGAGACACGACACGGGAGTCAGGGGAGAGCACGGGGATTTATTGTTGTTTTTTCACTGTAAATAAACGCACTGTTTACACACAGAGCTCCGCGCCTGGGTCCTCCTTCCCTACATCCCCACGGTTTGCCCTGCCAAACCGTGACAATATATGTTTGTTTCATGCCATTACATGATTTGTTGATGGCTAAATCAGTTAAGTAAGTTGGAATTACTTTAGTTATCAAAGTAATCTACAGTAATCTAGCAAATTTGCAAGGATAATGTTAGCAACTAAGATACAGCTAACCTGGAGATAATTAATTGACAAACAAAGTTACCAAATCAGCCATAAGATTTAGAAACAATTACACAATCTCATCTACTTCATACAGTATTTTAGTTTAATTTGCAATAACTTGCAGTTTGACTGTGTGAGCAGCGACATCAGCATTATTTATTGGACACAACAGCTCAGAGACACATTTGAAAACCAAAACAATAAAGTTGAGTGCTCTTTTGGCAGCTTTCCACTTTTGCCCAGATGGGCATCATTACATAAAACTAGCTTTCTTCTAATGTTAGCTAACAATAGTTTTCCTATACATACATAACTGAAGTTATCGGCTAAGCTAGCAAGCTTGGTTGTAGGTGAACTGTGGGCTGCCCTTTTGGACCCCTATGTGGGGATTCTGGGGGCCGCCCCATTGAGCTAGCCGCTGCATTAGTTTTGCCTCTTGTGGGCACCAAGAGATGATTTTCTAGAACCCTCTCTGGTCCACTTGTGATTTGTCCTAATGCAGGGACCACCAAGGTTATTACAGTTAATTTCATCGAGGCTAACAGCTAAAACCACCAAAAAGAATAAAGAAACAGGTCTTCTAAAATGGCATCTTTTTGTTGTTGTTGTTGTTTTGGTAGTTTTACTTGAAATAGACACTGCTAATGTCTCAGAGTACTCTGAAGTCATAACTAGAAAAATTATGTAATCTCAAATCCCTAAATTAAAACAAAATATTTCTGCCAAAATGCTTACAAAGTTAGACACTGATTTCTTCCAGAATAAGTGTTATGGTGGATTGGCTTTGCAGTATCCAATCACTCAGCATTATGAAGCAGTTCAACTACTACAATTGCTACAAAGAGAGAAACTGTCCATAGAAGCTGCTATGTGGTTTATTGTACGACACAGTTAGCATACTAATTATCATGCTTAAATGCCATTTTTGTATTTTAACATCAACCTGAAGTGGTAAATACAGGAAGCATAATTTTTGTAGTTTGTACTTATTATTTGTACCCTTAAACAATAATTTTGATGGTAGCAAAACAATAGACAACATCAGTGTTTTTGTTAGAGTTTGTGATGGTAATCACGTTGGAGTTCACCACCTGTGAATGCCAGCTTCACAATCTGTAAAACACCATTAACAGCTGGGAATCAGCTAAGTTTGGAGAGCTTCACAGGGCCAAGTGTCTGTTTTTCATGCACTGCCTACTTGCTGTTTGAGGCAAAAGTCTTTGTTTACATCAAAATCTGTTGGGACATTGAAAATGAAAAGACTGTGATGGATGATAAATGTTTCCGAAGGCACGTTTAAGTAGAGCAAGTCTGTTTGATTTACTCGACATTCTCCATAGAAAGTCTCTAATAATAGATGAGACTTGAGGAACTTACCCACGACACTTGCGCATGTCAGCTTTTAGTCATTTGTCTATAGGTCAAAGCAAAGACGACACATTTGTTAGCGAAACTCTTGAGCTGCAGAAAATTACGACAAGTTTAAAGACAGCAAATTATAGACAAAAGCATCAGAGTAAAGGCAGCAGATGTTTCCTCCAACCATCTGTCTCCTTCAGATACTGTACTTCTAAGTAGTTTGTCTTCATTTGTGTGCTACATCAGCAGGCTATTAGAAGAGATTTGCCCTGCTTGCACACACACACGCAGTGAATGGATTTTCATATGAGACTGTCCACATTATGTCACAGGTCACCAACTGTAAAAAGGGACTTGATCTTATGCCTGCGGCTGCAATTACTTTGCAAATGCAGGAAACTCAGGGAAGAGCCTGCTTCTGGATTACAATCTAAGCTTGTTGTAATCTTTGCTTTTTGCTAATATGTTCAAAGGAAGTCTGGACTATAATTTGCCATTTGTAATGGATAATGTTGCAGGCAGAGCTTTGTAGAAGGGGAGGAGCGATGAGTTTGGAGTGGCAGCACAGAGGGGACAGTTTAGGAGTTCAAATGAAGGAAAACAAATAGTGCCATGGGTTTCTATTGTCTCTGTGGGAGTGCAGAGGATGGACCCTTTCATCAAGGTGGCAGCACATCAGAAGAGCCGGCAGAGGGATGTACACACTTCTCACCCAAGGAGCCCCAAATGCAACAAGATTATGAAGATTTGATATATCCGCTGGGAGGCGAAACACGGTGGCTACATATCAAAAGCCAGGATTAGTTGCCTTTTCATTTCATCTCCTCTGGCCTTGCCTCGACCATGAGGCTAGAGCGCGGGCGGCGGGCTTCTCTGGCGCTCACCCTCAACTTTGTGGCGTTTGCTTTTGCCTTATCCGCGGTGACCACCAGCTACTGGTGCGAGGGGACCAGGAAGGTGGCCAAACCCTTCTGCACAGGCCCACCGGTGAACAAGAAGGAGTGGTACTGCATCCGCTTCAACAGCACCAACCTCAACGACAGCCGCCTAGTGCAGTACATCTTTGAGACGGGGGAGGAGAAGTTTCTGATGAGGAAGTTCCACACGGGGATATTCTTCTCCTGCGAGGAGGCGGCCGACATGAACGGTAAGATGACCCTAAGCTCTTCAGCCCTTTAGCTTTGGGGCTGCAGACGTTCAAAAACAGGAAGAGCTAATGGAGGAAGCAGCTCCTGTAAACGCACAAGACAGTCTCTCAAGTTAATCTACAGCTTATAAATGTCAACCCAGTTACTGGAATCGCACCATCTGGAGGAAATCTCTTGAGTCATTTAAGGTCATTTATGTATAATGCACAGATAAGGTGAGATAAACAGCTGCGAGTGTGCTTTGGCACTCGAGTAAGCTGGGTTAAATTCTCTTTAGGTCTAAATTCAGCACATTTTAGCTAGATTTCCTGTTGTTTTATGCCTGTGTATAGGGAAATAGCATTTCAAACAGTGCAATATTGTTCTTAAGTAATATTTTGGGTCATTATGACCAATAATAACGAATGAAAAAGCTACACCTGTGGAGGGGGTAAGGTAGTGCACGAGGAAAATGAAAAAGACAAAGTACAGATTAGGATTAAAGCTGTGACATGCTGCATGCAGGTACTGCAAAAAGGTCCTTCATGTTGCATCATAACTACAGCTTTCTACTTGAGGTCAAAGCTAAATCTCATCAAGCGAAACATAAAACCTAATTACAAACGTGTACATGCTTTCCACAGGAATCATACTGACAGATAAGCAGCAATCTGCCTGGCATGGAGGAAGAAAAATACAAATGTTTTCAAAGAGAAATAAATTTCACTATAAAAATTTCACGTTACAGGACATATGTAGGGTGTATGAAAGTGTCATTGTTACAGAGCAAAATAAACCAAACAGTAAAGCTTCCAGATTACAGCCATTGCTGTTGCATGCAAGCCGCCCCAGTTGGTTTCATAAGCTCTGGTAATAAATCTCAGAAAAATACATTTTTATAAGGATTTGCATGCAACTAAGAGCCAAATTGTCTACTGATTTTCACCAATATGATCAGAGCACAAGAGTCAGTTCCTTGGGAGCTCCAACACCAAGGTGCCGTATCACAAAAAAATATCATCAGATGCTACAATCAGTTTTATATATGCAGCTGCGGTGCAAAGATGTCAGTGTTTGTGGACTCACATTATATCAAAATATACTTTTAAAAATACATAATATTCAAAAGTCATGACTTCATGTAAAAAAAATACTTGTAAGTATTTTTGATACTACTGAGTGCACTTAATTAATTTTATTGACAATCACAAGAATTGCATAGCTGATTGAACAAATAACCATGAATGTGAGATTTTCTTACAGATACACATTTAAAAAAGAATTCCATATTAAATCAGCAAAGTTTGTAGAACATTTTCTGCTCAATTTGCATAAAAAGTTTATGGGCATATAAAATGACTGCTATGAAATTTTAAATCCATCTATACAGAACTTTTTTCTTGTATTTGTCCAAACTGTGCATAATGAAATTTACAGCAAACGGGAGATGGTCGAGCAGAATGGCCACGTTGATTTGAGCTGGAATGACCCAGCGAATAATTTCGGCGTACAACTGATGCTGGGAATTACAGCTTTTAAGGGTGTTTTCGTGATTAGTGTCAAAGTGGATTCTTCTACATAAGAAAACTTACTTTTTCCCCTTTTTTTTCAGGGTTTGAATGTCGAGAATTCTCAGATATTGCACCTGAAAATGAAAGAGGTTGGTGAGATTTTTATATTTTTAACTGTCTTTTGATTTCTTAGAGTTATCTGTTACCTTATGGGTACTTTGACCTCAAGAGGATAACATAGATTGTATATAAAAGATGGACATAGTTCCCACGATGTCAACCATTAGTTCATAAAGGCCCGCTCGGGAATCTCCAATTTAGCCATTTTGGGGCTTCAAAACATCTGAATATAAGTCAAGGATGCTGCATGGTCTTAGGTATCTATGCCCGTCTTTAGTTTCTATTTGATGCTTAACGGGACGATAATTTACAAAAGCAACATGAATTTGTATTAAAGAAGATTTTAAACTAAAAACATTGCCATAAACTAATATGAATTAAATCAATGTAAATTACATGGACTTGTTGTTGACCTGTTGTTATTCCAGTTTTAACTGGGTTAATTTAATGCAGCTCAGGAGTCCAGGTGGATGTGGGGCATATAAAACACTCGAGTCTCACAACGACAAACATTATGTCTCTGTCTCTAAACCAAGACACAGTCTTACACTTACATGTACCGTGAATGCCTCAAGATGATTTACAGTATTTTACATGCTTGATATCTAAGTATCAGTGACTTTCTAAATATGTTATCCAACATTATTTCTAATAATGCTATAAAACGTAATGCAGTTTCAGTAAAATGGTTGGGAAAGGGCCTTCGACTACACTCATACTGAGAAATCTTACCTTTGCAAGTCTTGCTTGTAAGGAATCTAGAATTAGCAGCTGCTGTCCTGATTTTATAAATCCATGCAGTCTAGACAGACTCATTCAGATCTCCAGACATAAAATGAGCAGACCTGTTGTACATGCATGCTTGTCTGCCTTTAGACATGCAGGATTATGCTTCCTCCCTGTTTTTGTTTGTTTTTTGTATTCACAGGAGTGCTGTGGTTGTGTATCGTGGCGGAGACCCTGTACCTCACCCTGCTCTTCGCGGGCGGGGCTCTGATGACTCTGGAGCAGTGCCCCTGCTTCAGTGTCATGAACAAACTGAAGCTCAGTGCCTTTGCTGCCATGTGCACTGCCCTGTCAGGTAACACTGCATAATGAGCTCCAGTGCAGGTTATAAAAACATTCATGTTCACAACTTAAATTCCCCTTAAGCATTTATGCCTCTTTACTTTTAATTAAACCTTTAAACAATTTTTTGTTTTTTGCTGATAAATGTTCTGTAAATGGATGTTGGTGGGACATGTTTATTAAAGCCAACAGTTGCTCATAAGAGGAGTTATAGCTGCTGACTGCTTAAATCAACTTTATCCTAAACCCGTGATTAAATCTTTAAATACTAAATAAGGAGAGACTTAAAGTATAGAGCCTTTAACATCGACAAGAAACATGGAGATAAATTATAGGTGAAGCTCGTGTGGCGGTGAATAAAAGCAGCAGGGCAGCAGGTCATGGTGGCTGGATGAGATGAGGCTGACAGTGAGCGAGCGCTCGCAGCAGCTAACTGCTCTGCGTCCACTCGCTGCCTTGGAGGATTTGCTGGTTTCTGGACTAATCCGATTGAAGCCGGGGCTGCGGTTTTGGACTGCGCCAAGACCTGCCCAGAGGAGCACCCTCCCACCCCCTCAACTCCCCCCATCCCCCGACTCCCATCCCCCCCTGTTGTTATTAGTTAATCCCAAGAAAAGCAGCTGTGAAGGGGCAGGCTGCTGATTGAGGGAGAGCCTGGATCAGGCAGGCCAGTCCACCTCACCCAGAGTCAGTCAGAAAATCACGTATGCGTTGTACAGGGATGTTTCAGGCTTCAGCCGTCACTACAGTCATTTCATGAACTCTTTTTATGTTTTACAAATGTGGATCATCCACACTTGGAGTTTATAATGTCTTTTACTGCATGTGATCGTTTTTCACAAATCATAAATACAATGCATTGCCAAAAGTATTCTCTCATCTGCCTTCACACGCATATGAGTTTCAGTGACATCCCATTAATCCATTAGCTTTATGATGGTAGCCCACACTTTGCAGCCATAATGCTTCAACTCTTCTGGTAGGCTTTCCACAAGGTTTAGGAGTGACTTAATGGGAATTTTGACCATTCTTCCAGAAGCACATTTGTGCAGTCAGACACTGATGCTGGAGGAGAAGGCCTGCCTCACAGTCTCCACTCTAATTCATCCCAAAGGTGTTCTATGAATTAGGTCAGGACTCTGTGCACACCAAACTCACTCACCCATGTCTTTATGGAGCTTAGAGGATAGAATAGAATTGAATGCCTTTATTGTCACTATACAGATGTACAATGAGATGCACAGTTTCTGCAGCATTATATACATATGAACAGTATTTAGAGAAAAAATATATATAAAATGTACAAATATACAATCCAATAAAAAAAGGAAATAAATATGTAAATAAATAGTGTTATGTATATATAGTTTGAGTTATTGCACGTAGAATTAAATATTGCACGGTGGTGGTTTATAGAGGGAAGTCCTTGGAATGGGGGGTGGAACTGTGTTTATGGTTATGGCTTTTGGGAGGAAACTGTTCTTGAGCTTGCTTTGTGCACTGCTGTGCAGTCATGCTGGAGCAGGAAGGGGCCATTCCCAAACTGTTCCCACAAAGTTGGGACCATGAAATTTTCTTGGTATGTTGAACATTAAGAGTTTCATTAACTGGAACTAAGGGGCCGTGCAGTTCGTATTCAACTAAATTCTATTTTCTTACCCCTCCGAATTCATAAAAATTTTTTTTAGAAAAACAATGTATTTCTATTAAAAACAGAAATACATTATATCAGTATTAAAACACTTAATTTGTTATGCTAACACTACATTAGCATAACAAGATTAACATTAGGATAAAAAAAACATTGAAAAGACAAAAGGCATAGAAAACAAATAACACAAAAACATATTAGCAGGAAAAACATAAAAATCCAGCATAAAAACCAGAAAGATTGGAATCTTAAAGAAGTAGGGATCTGTCTACTCCCATGTTAAAACAGGGGATCTTTTACTCATACTTTAGCACTACGAGCCTCTAAAAGAACCAAATATTAATCTTATACACAAATAAATTGCTTCATGTGAATTTTACGATAAAGAGCCATCAGTATGGTCCTCTCTCGGTTGTCACAGATTCACAAACCCAACTCTATTAAATTTAGTTTTGGTCTTTTTTTGCGGTTTGAATGAGCAGTCACTTGTTGACTTGGTGTCTTTTTATCTTTTTTTGTTCTCAGGCCTTTGTGGGATGGTGGCCCACATGATGTTTACTACCATATTCCAGCTGGCTGTTGCCACCGGGCCAGAAGATTGGAGACCCAAAACATGGGACTACAGCTGGTCTTATTTGTAAGCAACTTTAACCTTCATCTCTGGCTGTTTTGACAGTTTTACTCACTAGATCAAATAATCACGGCCCAAATTAAGGCTCACTACCTTCCATTTTCTAAACAATCTTTTGCCTCTCTGGCTTGAGACTCATCCACAGCCACCGTATTGTATGCAGGCGCTCGATCAGTCAGCTAGGCAGCAGTATTGTGGGTTTAACTGAGTTCAAAAATTCCATGATGAACCGGACATTGGTAGACAGTGGTTCTACTGTCCACAGCCAAACTCTAGCAGACTCTTTCTGAGGTTGTAACAGTAGTTTATGTTTCCAGGAGTCACACTTCTGAGGTGAGGCATGCTTTCCCATTCACATTTCTGCACAGGTACAGCACCTCGATTCTTCTTTTTATAGCCATTCTATTGTAGTTTTGCTCCTGTGTTTGAAATAATAAACTGTTGTATGGTGCAGCTTGGGCCAAGATTTTTACCTGTCAAAACAAGCTTAAATCATAACCCCTGCACCACTGTGCTTACAGTTGGTATGGAGTGTTTGTTTTTCTCTAAATGTGGCGCTGTGCATTATGGTCAACTACAGGACATTGTTCCAGAAGTCTTGTGGTTGGTTCAGATTGACCTCTGCAATCCTAAGCCATGCTGCCATGTTCTTTTTAGAGAGAACATGCTTTGTGCTGGCAACCTTTGCACACAACAGTCGTTCAGAATGTTTTTAATTTTGCTGTCATGAACTTTAAGTGAGTTTTAGCTCTGTGGATTTTTGCACTTTTCTGAGCATTGCACGGTCTGACCATGGGATGAATTTGCTGGGATGCCCATACCTGGTTGTGGCATTACTTACGTATTTCACATGAATGAAAAACTTCCAAAACGTCAGCTTTTACAAAAATTCTCACACTTTTTGATCATTTTAATTGGTACATTTGATTAGCAGCACCTGGAACAGTCAGATTGTTCAACTGGCTTTCACTAACTGCACCAAAACTACGCGATTATGTGCAGAAGAGATGGTACTCACTGAACAATGAAGATGAAGGGTGCCGGGCACATTTAAAGAGAAGGATTTGGCATGTCTGTTGCTACACTGTGCAGTGTTGCATACCTGCCCCAAAATCTGGGAGTTTTAGTTTTGCCATTTGTGTTTTTATTTTTGTTGACAGATGGGTTGATATTATGACTGCAGTGTATGGATGCATGTATTCCAGTTATTCACAATAAAGGCTCAGTAAATGCTTTGCTGGTGAGTTCATGGGCCCAATCGCTAATTTTGGGTCATACTAAAAACAGCTGAAGATTATAATCAGTGTTAGAGTCAGAAGAAGAGGAGTATCAAGAGCACGTTTATTAGCTGAGGACTTGTTACTGAAAAGTCGTCAATGCAAAGGTCTGTCTCTCGGCTGTCAAGGTAGCTGACACGATTGGTTATATCCGTAGGACTGGATACAGTTACAACTACTGAGTTGGAAGGCGACAGAAGCCCTGGGAATGGGATTACTTTTTACCAGTTCTTGATTGTAAACTAAAATAGCACACAGCACAAACAACACTGCTGGTACGTCTGTGTAGAGCCGTGTTTATTGTTGGGGTTCTTACAGCTGCAGCTCAGCAGTAGGTTAACCCTCTTTTTAACCCTCTCCACAGATTAGCATGGGGCTCTTTCGGCACCTGCATGGGGTCTGCAGTGACGGCACTGAACCGCTACACAAAGACAATCATCGAGTTTAAATACAAACGGCGGAACATCGAGAAGAGCCTGATGATAAAGCAGAACATGATGGAGATGAACGTCCCTGAGCAGATGTGGGACATGTACCTGACTACTGTGCCGGTTGATGCCGAGGCACCTCTAGAACTGCCGGTCAATGGCCACAAGCCGTCCACAGGAACAGCGTACGAGGTCGAAACGGACAATGTACCAGAACCACAAGGAGAGGCGTACTGTTAAAGATGGAAACGTTTCTGGGGTTGATTTCCTGGACCTACACTGACTCTTGTTCTTGGATTTAAATATTTACTTCAGGACTTTTTTTGTATATTTTGTTCCTCTCCACACATCAGATGTGTCTGGTTCTTAAAAAAAGATAATGTGAGAAGTGGGGAAGGGAAACGGGCTACATTTCCCACTAAACTGGATGTAAATGCTCCTGATGAAAGACTGATCCTTCATTTCTGCTTTAGCTTCTGCTGAGCCAGCCTGTTTCATTTATGTTTGATCAAACTGTCCTCTGAAGAACGAGGCTCAATGATCTGCTCAGCAAGAGGAAGAGAAAATTACCTCATTCTGTACCATCAGGGACGTATCGCCGAATCACCGCAGGTCTACCTGCACAGACTAGACTCTGTTTGAAGTGTCCAGTAACATCTGATGTTGGACAGTCGGTCAGCTATAAAAGATTTAAAAAAGATGACAAATTAATGTCAAATAGCAAACTGGGACACAAATGTCTGCCAAGACATACAAAACAACCACTGAACCTGTGAAACAACCACAAAACAGCCACTCCAACAATGAAAAAACCCAAGACAGCTGCAAAGTTTGTAGATATTCTCCACGACTGACTGTTCAGGATTTGTTTTTTTAAAGAACATCTCTCGATAAGATGTTACATCAGGAATTTGCCTTTTCTGTCAACTCCCCTGAAACAGCTGCTGTCTTTATACTCTGGTACTTTTGATGTGAGACATGCTGTAACTCAAACGCTGACAGCATCAGGCCGACACAGAAGTGCAGGAAAACATGTTTACAGGAGTAAGATTGACATCTGTTGGAACAAAAGCAGACAATAAAAAAAGCAGAATATCTCTCGAGCTCACAGTTTGTGTCACTGAGGATGTAATGAAGATGAAATTAAATACAGCTGTGCTTTTCACTGACTTTGTTGCTCTTCTAAAAACTAGCAAGCAAACCCAATTAAACGCTCGATTGTGGCCAATCTCTTGTCATGCTGCTGCTGCTGCTGCTGTGGGGGAATTAATCTCATCAGCTGGCCAGAATCCAGCTGTGCTCGCCAAACACGCTGATTTCATCTGTGATTCGAGGCTCGTGGTAACACCGGAGCCCATTTTCCCCACAATCTTTCTTTTTGTGATTAATTCTGCTGCATTTATTAACGTAGGCTCACTATAACAGAGTTATATTACTAATAACATTGATACCTAAACAAGCTTCTACATTACACTGCGTCTTAGTTCCATATGGTTTGTATTACACATGGCCAAAGTTTCAACCAAAGAGGTCAAAGTATGTACAAGTAATACATGTGAGATAGGATACTTTAAACACTAAGGTTTACAAAGTCTTTTCTACTTTTGCCTCTGCATGATTCTGTGATTAGTTACTATTTATGCTAATTGCAAGCAATCTCTCAGTCTAAAGCTGGATTGATCAGCCAGGAAAAATTAAATCAACTGCACTAATTAGCTTTAGTCCACTTCTGTTAACTGCAGATTAGGACCTATACTGCCTTCTTAATATACAGACAGAAATACATAAAGTCTCTGGCCACAGTGTCAAATTATGAGGCCACTGTATATAAAAGTAATTCCTGTAAATTAAAATCTCAGACTCTACTAGTTTGTTTTGGTTTTTTCCCCACGCTTGCCTCTGTATGATCTCATACAGTGGGGATATCCACTTTATGGTCAATCAGCCCTGAAGTCCCACTCATCTGCTGTTTATGTGGGGCAGCCAATCATCAGAAAGCTTCTTTCAAACAGAGCATGAAGTCAGGGGTCACACCAAAGCCTAGTACGAGATAAATAAAACTTATTTTGAACTGTGAATCATGCAAAGCTACTCTAGTGGGGTCCAGGAATAAATATACATGTGGAAATGAGCAGATGTCCCTTTATGTAAGCTTTTTAATATAAAAATTGTATTATTTACTCTACATATCAACTACATAATTCTGCATGTATAATATAATGATACGCTTGTATAGTATAACAAAGGTTTTTAATTACATTTTAATGAATTTTATTGGTAGAAAATTCAGTCATGCATGCACACAGTCTGATATTTTTAAAAGAATCACAGTTTATCTGTTAAACTGTTCTTATTATAATACAAATATCACCTTCAACCCATTGGTTTAATTATATTTTTGGTTATTTTATCCAAATATAGTCCACATTACATTTAAAATTGTTTAAATGTACACTGAATTACATTTAAGTGAGATTTCTCACTTGTACATTGCACACTGTGCGAGTGTAGTTAATTAGAGGTAGAATTACAGTATGTAGTCTAAGGAGCTTGGAAAGAAAAGCGTCTGGACTCCTTAAACTATGAAGACCTGGATGACTGAGAACCTTCACAGACATACAGCATGTAGGTGCCATAGAAGCTGCAGTCAAATGATGACAAACTCTTTATATCTCTGCTCTGGTTGTTCTTCAACGTACTTCTTTATGTACAAGCAGGAGACATGAGCCTTTAAGTTCTCTTCAACCACAAAGTCCAGCGCAGCCTGTTAAGAAACAAAACAAACATTAAAACTACTCAGAAAAAAATCACGTATGACCTGAAACGAGTTGACTGACACCTGGAGTTTTACCCTCGACAGCAGAGCTGCAACACCATGGCCCCTGTATGTCTCGGGTACGAAGGTCGACATCAAGTCCACCTCCTTCTCCCCAGTGAATCTGTATTTCAGCACCCCACATTCATGGTCCGCTAGAAAGAGGACAGTAATGGCTCCTTATTACAATAATATTAAGCAGATGCTTATAGGAAGAAAAAAAAAATTAAAAATCACCACATGATTTTTGTATTTCCTAGATTAAATTATCTCATGCTATTTCATAGAAAGTAATACAGCTTATTTTCTTTCAAATGGGGAACTTGTGAAACTTTCAGCAAAATTAAATCAGTTGGAACAGAAAATACCAAATTCCCATCAAAAATACCTTAATTTAAACCCCAACTTCTCCCCTGCAACTTGTTGTGCTAGGTCTTGACTTAGCAAAGATTTCACCAAAATACATTAGTACAGATCACAATAAGTATGCCGATCTCTTAGCTAAGTGGCACTGAACCCTTTAAAATATATGACATTGATATGGGTTAAAAAGAAGCTGACTTTAACCAAACAAACCATTAAAACACACATTTTTAAATGGAATTTCGCTGAGCGCTCTGATTGCTACACACAATTTATGTGTGAGAGGGATCCAAATAAACAACTGAAAGAGAAACACATCACACAACACAATATTGAATTTAAAATAATTATCTCAAATGTCCTCCATCAGGCCGCGACGACACCTCGGGCTCTCTTAGAGGCTCTACGCGGGAAGGGGAGCTGCAACTCGGGCTGTGTGCTTACCAGTACTGCTGCCTGCGGTGACCGTGAAGCGCTGGTTACGTCGGTCATGTTCAACCTTTAAACTGCCGGCGGAGCTTAACGTACTGAAGGCGGTCTGAGAGGATTTCAGTCCTTGACTCAGTGTACAGACTCTGGAAAGTATTCTAAAAGCCATTTATTTTAAAAATTAAATTAAATAAACAGCTAAAACACGACAGCGCGTCGACGATCAGGTCTTCTCTGACTTGTCCGCCAGAGTGCGCCATGAGGCAGAAGTTAATCATTAAATTCCTTTGACCTTCAAAACAAAATAATGGGATTCATAGGATATTCATTTCACTGAAAACTGTCATATCAGAACAGTAATCCTAGTATTTTTTATAATTATTGGTTCCATTTCTGTAACTCTCTACTGAGAGACATTATAAGAGAGAAATTTGGCACTGAAAGAACCACAAGTTGACATCTGTGGTTGGGAACAGAGTTTATAAAATGCTTTTTAAGAATAATTGTTCCATGCATGAAGTTTTTATGTCCCACAATTGAAATTCAAGTTAAAATTAATTTAGATTTTTCTTCAAAATAACTGTTCAATTAAGAGCCCAGAGGTGTTTCAAGATGATTGATTTATTTAACCCAGTGATTTTATTTCAAAGAGCACCTCGGACAAAAGCAGCCAGGATATATTTATATAGCTGTGTGTTTCTTCACAGTCATAAATTTCATGACCATGAAACATCCCTAACTATTTCGATCATAAACATGAACCCAAATATGAAAATATTTCTGTATCTTATTTCCAAGCATTCTGTTAAAGCTCAATAACATCATTCATGTAAAAGCTGTTTGTAAATGTATCTGTTAATTTGAATCAAGTAAGTACAAACATTTCCAAAGTGTGGCGTAAATTATAGAGCAGTAAATACATATATATATATATATGTGTATGTATAAACATATATATCTATATCTATAGATATAGATACAATTTTAAGTTCTCTGTGAGATTTAGTCAGTAAGGTATGGAAGCTGGTTTCTTCTTCTTGAAAAAAAAAACGCCACTCTGAAGTTACAAATTTCAAGTTAGTTTCTTGAAATGTCAACTTATTCAGAAATAATTTGAAATTTTGAACTTTTAGCAAGCTTGTTATTTGTACAGTTTATTTTCAGTGGCAGTAGTGAAAGTAATTATTACACTTCAAACCATGACTCATACAGTAAATGACACATTTCATGATGAATGAATAATGAGTAAATAGTTCATATTTTAATAATATTTCATAGTTAATACTTTGATTATAGTTTAAATACAATAAAAAATTCCTGATTGTTGAGTTTTAAGGAAACTCTGTTTATTAAAATGAAGAAAATCAATATTTTACACGCAAATCTGAGTATAAGACAAAACACTAATCCACAGGCTGGATTTACCCACTTAGGAGCTCAGAGGCAAACCTTTGTTGTTGGACCCCTGTTAGCCCCCACTCTGTGTGGCAGCCTCATGATTCATGAAAATCATATCGCTGATTTTCCCACAATTCAATTAAACCAACAGCAACAGATAATGTGATGTGGATTAAATCTGGAACTGATGCGCCATGCGCACGAACATCAAATGATCATTAAAAAAATCTTTGACTTCCACTGATTTGTTAAAAACCTCATGTCATGTGTCCCATCATCCCGGTGCTGAGGCAGTATCTACATCTCAGCGGCGATGGCGGCGTTCTTCACCCCTGCACCAATCACAGCAAAGAACACATTTGGGAAAAAGGACCTGGCGTAAATGGCCATCTTAGGGAGCGAGGGAGCAATCACCACCTCTTTCCTCTTATTGTTTAAAGTCTTCACAATCTCCGCGGCGGCTTCATCAGGAGAAACGCCGAGGGGCTTCTTAGTGTACAACACTGCAGTGAGCCGACAGGAAGAGGAAATAACACTCAGCATTTTCAACAATAAAAGAAGTGTTTGAACATCTGTCTTGCCTCCTCTGAGTTTACTCACACGACCACAGGGATTTGGAGGTGGCTGG
>NW_005187496.1:1981341-1983792 GCF_000239375.1 Pundamilia nyererei
TTAATTCTGCTGTTACCAAATATCAAAGAAATGAGTAATTAGAACTGTTGATTCTTGTCAAAAATCTCGAGTTTGCTTTGTAACTGATCAGAAACAAAATACAGACTGAACTAACGTTTCTGTTGTTTCCACAGAAACAGTTTAAGCAGTTTTACAACAGATTACCTCAACATACAGCAAATGAGTTCGCCATAAACTAAAACCAGTTTTTGTAATACGAACATTATGCAGACTGAAGTTATCTGATGTTTCATGAAAAAGGGAATTTAAAAACTCACAGGTGCTGCGAAAAGGCACAGCTAGTCTCCCTTGGATGCTGTTAACCAGCAGCAGGTGACCACTTCTCCTGGAGATCATGGAGGCCAGCACACCTGAAAGAGAAATTCAGCCTTCATCGTCTCACCCTTAGAAGGTCAAAGTTGAACATGTTCCCATCATCTACCTTTAGCCAGAGTGACGGGCCCAAAGTAGTTGTTGTCCATCAGCAGTTTGTCCACCTCCAGAGACACAGTCTGTGCTGGAGCTTTCACCTTCATGCTGCTGTTAAAGATAATAATATCCAGGCACCCATAACAGTCCAGGATCTCTGCGATTGCCTCAGGCATGCTGTCCGTATCTCCAAAATCCAGCAGCACCAACTTAGGAGGAAACGTCTGAAGAGGAGAAACAGCAGAGGAGGTCTGCATGGCAGCAAAGTGCTGTATGGTGACTACATCTCATTTACTTTCACTTGTAATGCAGTACTTATGATTTGAGCAATTAAAATCTGTTTATTATTAGTAGTAATAGTAATAGCAGTAATAATAGCTAACATGCTGAAAAACACAGAATTTACATAAATGTGCAGAGACAGAAATAATATAATTAATTGTTTGTGTTTCATACACAAAAGTCTTTAGAAGAACAAATGTGGAAGGTATTGAGCTTTTCTTGACGGGTGTGGCGCTACGGTGAATTTCAGTGCAGCATCATGTGTGACATTTGCACGGTGGGCTCTACGTGACCTGCAGCAACATTAGTGGCTGTTCTATAAAGCCAAATAGTGGTCACAGGAAGTGATGTGACAGCAGAACAACAGCCAATAGGAGTGGAGGTAAATTTATATTCGAGTCTTCTTAATTCCTGTTGTGTAAGTGGAAGAATTTTTTTTCTTATTGACAAAATGCACTGATGTGTTGGCTTCATGTTATCATTCTTTACGCTAAGAACATCATGTCAGGATTTTGTGCCTGATTTGTGGTTTTAATTTTGGGATTTTTGTGTGGTGATGTTTTGAGATTTGTATTCTTATAAGTTGTTTCCTGGTTGGTTTCTTTATGTTTGTATTCACATGTTTGAGTTTTGTTCTCTTCTTGGTTGTGGTTTTGTTTTTATGTGATTACTTGAGTTTCTGTTTATCCTGCCTTCCCTGTGCCCCAGTGATTTGTTTATTCCCTGTTTTACTTCCTGTTTTATTTTGGTAGTTTTTGTGCCGTCTGTCTTTAGCTTTACTGTCTTTATCTTGTTATCCCTTGATTGTTTCCACCTGTTTCCACCTGTATTCAGTCTTTGTATATTCATAACTGTTGTCTTCACTGTCTGCTCTACCTCTTTTTCCCCAGTAAATTCTTAGTGTTTTCCTAGTTTTCTTGATGCTGTAGTTATCTATGATATTCAGTTCAGTTTCTGTTTCAATTTTATTTTTATAGCACATTTAAAAGTCTCAGGTACATCAAAGTGTTTCACAGACGAGCCGCATTTGCGGGGTTACAGCAGTAAAGGAGCAGGAAAATACAATTATCAGCAAAAGATATACAGTTATAAGATGGTGACGTGGCAACAAGCATGAACCAGGGAAAAGTTAAAAACCAAGTTGTTTGGAAGGCAAGCTTAAACAGGTGGGTTTTTAAACGTGATTTAAAGGACTGGATGGATTCCGATGCACGGACATCAATCAGCAAACTGTTCCAGAGTTTTGGGCAAAAGCAAAAGCACGATCCCCCCTACTCCTCCGTCGAGACATTGGTTGCATTAAGAGCCCCTGGTTAGAGGATCTGAGTGCTCTCGTGGGGATGTATAGGTCAAGGAGGTCGATTAAGTAGCTGGGTGCCAAGTTATTTAAAATTTTAAAAGTGTATAAAAGGATTTTAAAAACCATACGGTATTTGACGGGGAGCCAATGAAGGCGAGGGTTAGCCTGATAAGAGGGATGAATTCATTAGAAGTGAGATGCAGGGTCCTATAGTGTTCAGGGCATTTTTGATAATGCGAGAGGGAAGCACATCGTGACGAGAGTTAGAGCTTTTCGATTGGCCTATTAAGGGTCAGAAAAGATTAGATTAGATTAGATAGAACTTTATTAATCCCTCGGGTGGGTTCCTCTGGGAAATTCGATTTCCAAAAAAGCACAGCACCGACAGAAGTTACAGAGTTACAGAATATTATATATATATATATATACACACACACACA
>NW_005187496.1:1985430-1986846 GCF_000239375.1 Pundamilia nyererei
AGGAGGGGAGGGGGGGAGATGTCTTGCTGCTGAGAGAGGGATTGGAGGAGGGGGGTGATGCAGGATACAAGATACAAGATACAGGTTCTAGGACCGTTGAGGGTTCATATTATCTATGAAGCTTTGATAAAAGAGCTTGAAGCTCATGAAACATCAAGTCTTCATGCACATCTGTCGCTTCACTTTGATCTTTTCAGTCAAACCCTTAATTAGGATCCGATTAAGGTGATTTTCACATAAGGTGATAACATGAAAAACGGGTGTCTCATACTCAGAAGCTCTCTGGCTTTGTTGCATTCAAACATTTAAGTCATTATTTCACACTGCAAACTCTGATTATACTGAACAGCAAAAACTCTGAAATTACTCTTTTTATGTGGAGCCTAGTAATTCTGAAAAGGTGGTTCAAGTTAATTCAAAAATGTTTCATCATCTTAAAAGGGAAGAAAATGTAAGTTTTCACTTCTTCATTTTTTAAATTACTTTGACATTTACAATCCACCAAAGACCCTAAGAGCAGCTCCACCAGCAAAAAATGCAGCCTGGTAATAAATGCCAGTGAAAAGGAAGCTTTACTGCACATTATCAGTGATTACATCTTTTACAGTGTACTGATTCAATATATTGCCCAAAGGATTTTTCTCGTCTGACATCCCATTGTTAATCCACAGAGTTTACTGAGATGTTGGGCCAGTCTTTGCAACCATAACAGCTTCGACTCTTCTGGGACGGCGTTCCACAAGGTTTAGAATTGTTTCTGGGAATTTTTGACCATTCTTCAAGAGGCCCATTTGTGAAGTCAGACACTGATGTCAGACGAGAAGGCTTGCGTCACAGGCTACACTGTAATTCATCTCACAGGTGTTCTGTCAGGTTGAGGTCAGGACTGTGCCAGTCAAGTTCTCCCACACCAAACTTACTCATTCATTTCACAAGTCTTCAGCACAGACTTGTGGACAGGTGCCCAGCCATGTTGGAACTGGAAGGGGCCATCCCCAAACTGTTTGCACAAAGTTGGGATCACTCTACATGCCTAGGTTTTTTGCACCTGTGGTCATGAATGTGATTGGAACACCTGAATTCAATGATTTGGATGGGTGAGTGAATACTTTTGGCAATATAGTGTACTTCACTGAGTACTTTGTCAACGGTCCTTCGGTCTACGAGCTGTTATCATCTCTAATTTCAGTGCTTTTAGACTTACCACTGTTGGATCCGAAGAATTTGCCAAATCATCAGCGAGTTCTTCGAGTTTCTCCCAGTTCTTCCCGCAGAGGATCAGCCTCGCGCCTCCTTTGTGAAACACGCCTGCACACTCTTCACACAACATACAGAACTGCTAAGAAACCAAGTTCAGTTTAAAGATGCTGTGAAAAGGTTCACCTAAAATTACCAAAGTGTGTGTGTGTGTGTGTG
>NW_005187496.1:1986866-1993983 GCF_000239375.1 Pundamilia nyererei
GACATGAGCTGAAAACAAAAAGAAGTAGGTTTCCATTGCACTGTGTGTGTGGGTGTGTGTGTGGGTCGGTGTGTGTGTGTGTGTGTGGGTCGGTGTGTGTGTGTGTGTGTGTGTGTGTGTGTGTGTGTGTGTGTGTGTGTGTGTGTGTGTGTGTGTGTGTGTGTGTTACCTTTTCCAAGCCCAGATAAAGCATCAGTTATAACCACCACCTTGTTGCGTACAGACTTTTTGGACAACAGTCCCATGATTACACCATAGAGGTAGAAAAATCCAGCAGTTAGCAGGATCACGCAGGGCACCAGGAGCACAGTGGTGGTCCACGTCGAGTCCATCTCCTGAAAAATGTTTTAGTTGTAACATGTAGGAATGAAATTAAAGGATGATTCTTTCTAGATATTTGATATATGTCAAACGTTTGACATTTTGTTGACAAAATGTTGAGGAAACACAGACACACCTCTAACACAGCGTGGGAAACTGTTAGTCTAGCCGAGAAAAATCAGTCCTCTAATGACCTCGGTTGGCAGTCAGTACAATTACCAAAGTGTAAAAATGTAATTCTGCCTTTTTGTCAGGGTTTTGTTGTGCGTCTTAGCAACAACAATGGGACTCCAGCTGCTGTGCGAGCTGTACAGGTGCTGGTAGGTGCTCATTTACAGCCACAAATGCTCTTGAACTCGTGGTTAGGCACAAAAAGCATGTTTCAAGTCTGAAACATGGATTTATGTTTTAAATTGAATATTATTTGAATTTTACTGATGCAGATGAGATGGGATGGAAGTGAGTCATTACATGCGTTTCATACCCAGAAGCTCTCCGGCTCTGTTACATTGGAATCCATCTCACCCTTTACAACCTTTTTTAAGTCTAACTATGTGTTCTTATGACTCTGAAACAAAAACAGAGAAGAGTTTTTAAACCACGTTCTTACACCAGTAATCAAAATAAAGACAAATGAGAGATCATTAATGTCTTTCTTCTGTACAGACAGTATACTTGGATATTTTAATATTTATACACAAGTTCTCATCAACTACTTGATATCAAGTCCAGCTTTTCACACTATTATTTAAAGTCTTTAAACAAATTTGTCTTGTGAATCGTAGGGTTAGAGTTAGGCATTAGGAAATGATGCCAGATCCCTGGATGGGTTACCATATCTGTGATAACCACTAGCCAGTGACCGTCTGACAGTTGGACCTGCTCCTCCTCATCACATCCACTTTTTTAAAACCAAGATGGCAACGGAGAAAATGCTCATCTCGAGGCTTAAAAACACGACCTCAGAAACCAGTGGATGACGTCACTCTAGGTACATCCATCATTTATACTGTTTATGTAGCGCAAAAGATAAAAATGGCAACAAAAAGATACAAAAAGTTACTACAAAGAGAGAAAAAAACAAGCCTGCAATAAGAGACAAAAATGACAGTAAACACTAGAACACAAAACACAAAAAAATCACAACAGGGGAAAACTAAGAAAGAAAAAACTGCAAAGCAAATGCACAAAAAAGCAATGAAAAGACAAAGTTGCAGGAAAAGAGAAAAATAACAAAGGAACAGATATTTATCCAACCGACGCACACAAAAGGCAACTGCAAAACAAAAAAATATAACAACAGAGAGACACAAAATTAGTTTAAACAAAGAGAAAAAAATGACGAGATAAAACACAATCACAAATATAAAAAAGCAAACAGACACAAGAAAAAAAAAGTTGTGAAAAGAGACAAAATGACAACAGGTCCAGTGTGAGTCTGGATTACTCTGTACTCAGTCTTTGGTGACTGAAATTGAAAGTACGACAAATGCACAAAAAACAGCAACAAAAAGACACAAAATGACTTCAGTGTAAAGTTACTTGGTGTTTAGTCCACTGGCCACCTCATACCACCATTAACTCTACACATTTCTCATCTGGCAGTGAAGACAGACACTCGCATGTTGTATCCAACCAGGAATTTGAGGATAACCTTTCAGTTAAGGCTCACCATGCCAAGCACTGGCTGTTTGTCCAAGAAGAGTTTTCTAAAAATACACTGCACTAAAAATAGATGCTGTGGCCCTCACAAAGGTTCAGTGTCACCCCGGACTCACCAAGTTATTCCAAAACAAAGTCGGGAAATAACGGAGCACTTCTCAGTCCCTCTGCCTTCTGAGTCTGCGGTCGAATTTTACATTAAAGCAAAGTTTCCCCACCGTCCTCACAGGGTCTCTGCACTTTGCATAACTCACAGCTAGATTATAATGAGCAGCTCATTTCTGAGTGGCTGAGCCACCCAACCTCGACATTTGCAAGGAATTCAATTAGCAGCCACTGCTTACCGCTTCCTGGGCCTCTGCAGGTAGTCGAGTTTAATTCCTCTCCTGAGGAGCTGTAGCTGCTCTGCTCAGCACAGCTCCTGTGACATGACAGCAGCCCAACCGGCCAGGCATTGCAATACTTTAGGATTTGAGCTCTTTTAATAGCAGCACAGCTGAGTCAGTTATTTTCCATGTATGTTGTCAACATGGTATGTTTAGAATGACAGGTGGGGAGGAGATGGGGCTCCTACTGGCTACAGGAGGCTGCCCCTCTTCTGTGACCCATAAATAATTACGCATTGCTGCATAAAACAGCACACATACTGTAAGTATTTCTAAGCATCCCGAGGTCTGTGGTTCTTATCTTGCAGGTTGCATTTTACCTGAAATAAGGGATTCAAATTCAATTTTACTACAACTTACACTGAAGCTGGGATCAAGAGCCCCAGGTGTGTTATATTGGTATCCATCAATAAATAATAAAACTAAAACTATCATGTTTAATCGTGATGAATATGGCCTTATCACCTACACTGGGTCACATTAAGGCCTCAACAAATCAATGAATCAGTAAAATTTTAACGAGTAACAGCTAAGCACGAGCTCAGCCTCTACTGCTGTAGTAGTTGTGTTATGTAAAGGCAAAATCATCAATCTTTGATGTTGTTTATCACATTTTATCTAATACCTGAAGCTGAAAGCTTGTGGGAAACATTAGTAAAACAGGTGCAAATATAAAAAACCTTTGATCTTGTAGTTTATGTGTACGGCCTCAACTTCTGATGTGAAAACCTACAAATCCCAAATTAATGTTGTGTTAGTGTTTTTACACTAAGGTCAGCGGGTGGACCAGATATGAATTGGCCTATGTGTCTTTAGTATGACACAAGCTCTAACAGAGATGAAATCTGATAACCTGATGTGCTATTTTAAAGATACTGAGTCAAGTTTTGAACCACAATCCTGGTGCTAACAGGACTTTAAAAACAGCAGACCACCAGGTGGACTCAATAACTTGGCAACTGTGGGGATGAAGAAAAGAAGAAAATGTTGCTCAGTGTTCACTGAAGTCCACGTCAGGTAAGCTATGTCCTAAAAGTCATTCCAAAACAAAGATATGTGTAACATGTTTGAAATGTGCAGAAAATTAATGCACCAAAACGTTAAAAAATTCAGGAGTTCTAACACTGTGTGACATACTTAAGCTGAAAGGACTAAATACCAGCTATAAATAAAACAGCAGGTAAATAATTTAAAAATAATAAAGTAATACTGATAACGGGGAAGATTTAAAACAACAAAAAAAATATAAAATGCAATGTTGTTTTTTGTTTTAGGATTTACATTTCTTCTTTTGCGACCGCTAAATGTTACAATTTTAAACTTCCGCTTGATTTTATTTTGAAGGGCTTGCCGGATGCTGTGAGTCTATCTTGACTCTGAGGAGCTCTTGGATTTTGCGCTGACAGAGCGGACAGGTCGCTTCATCTTTCCCGTCAGACACATCGGAGCCGCCGTATTTTTCTTTTCACAGCAGCGTGACACACATCATGTCGGATTTCGAGGAGTTTGAGAAACAGCTGAGCGAGAATCGACAGGGTGAGTGCTGCCGTCCGTCTGTGCCCCAGTTCGTTCTGCAAGCTAGCAGCGTAGCGCCGGTGCGGACCGTTAGCTCGCTCAGTTGGTTTTATGAATGAATATCGCGACCTGACACCAACTTCAGCGCGTACTTTTCCTCTCTATGACTCAGCTTAGTTGCCTTACCTGTGCGATCATATTTTGATTAGACTTCAGCCTGCTTCTGAAGCTGCTAAATCTGTCACACAGCCCTGGACGCAGTCTGGGTGCCGGTAAGAGCGCACAGTCAATCTTACCTGAGGCAGCAGGAGGCCAAACTCCAGGAAAACCGCGCACCTCTTTATAGTTTTCTCCTGCACCGTGAAGACACCTGCGGGCAAAAATGTAGTAACACGGCACTTTCTGAATCATTTGGTACTGTTTCTGAATTCGGCATCCATTAACAAGTATTGCAACGCGTTATTAACAAATTAATTAAAAAAATAATCTTTGAGTGATGGATCGAACAGCATCACTAGGGAAGAAATTAGAAAAGGACAAAAAAATGAAGGAAACAGTTTATTTGTAATTGTTTCAGTAATAATGAGGAGTTGGAGCTGAGCTTAACACATACTTATCATCACTTTATATTTATGTCTGCGTGTATCTATATGTAATCCCTACACTAGTTTATTATTTTTAATACTATTTTAAAGCCTATTTTATTTATTATTTATTATCTGTTTTGAAGTTCTGTCAAAATGTCATTTTATTTTTATACATTTTAATAATTTTAATTTTAATTTTAAATTTTTTCATATTTCATTGGCTAAATTTTTTTTATTACTTGGATGAATGAAAATTCATTCAAGTTGTGTTAGTTAAAAAAATATATCATTAAAAAATATATTATGTTTCACAAGCTCACGTGCCTATGAAAATATACATATATGTGTGTATGTGTGTGTGTATTAAAAATTGTAAAGAAAAGAGTAGAATATTGTTTTGTGATCAGATGTTCCTTCATTTGGTCAGCATATTCCAAGATAATGATGCCAGGATTCGTTGGGCTCAGATTGTGCAAGAGTGGTTCAGTAAGCATGAGACATGATTTTCACACACTTCTTGGCCAATGCAGACTGCACACCCGGTGCCACTGAGAATACTTGGGATAAGCTGGGATAACTTTATGCAGCGGTCCAACTCTCCCATCACTAACATCTTTGAATGATGTCACAGCAGTCAGACTTAACCCAATATCAATTTTGAATCTTTTAAACTTTTTCCCAGCTTCTCCAGTGAATATTTGCTATTATATTCATTCATTTAGGTGTTATTAATCTCTTATAATGCATAATATACCTGCAATAATAAAAACATGCCAGCGAAGTTAAACAAGGTTTCCAGTCACAAAGAAAGAATAAAAAGTCAAACAGACCTCGTCCACAGCCTGACATTTAATCAAAGAGCTCCGGTACAGCTGGATCAGATCCACACAGAAAACAAGAATACCTCTTATCGATTTGTTAAAAGGTCTTAAGAACTGTACAGCCAAGAAGAAAGGCCACATTAAACTGCCACTTTTCTCAGAGATATATGATCAGCAACATATCCAAGGGTGTCAGACCCTGCAGGTACTACAGAAAGGAGAATTTCTTTAATTATCAGCGGTGAAAAGGGTAGATCTATTAAATATTTACACCATAATTATGAAGCAATTATCTGTAGAACTCAAAAGATTAAAGAGTTTATGGAATGACATGAAAATAATCAACTTGTAGAAGAACGTGAGAGTTTTGTTCTTCTACCAGCTTTTTTAACCAGGAATAGAAGATGTTACATGTAGAGTGTGACTTTAAATAAAGGTGTAAAAATTATAACTGTATTTTTTACTACTGTATGTAATTGCTTTACTGTTTTTATGACACATATTATGAAATATTTATGGGGGGTTTGTAATCTTTCTGCAAAAAGAGGCTGACACCCCCACTCATCTCCAGCAGAGCTGTTTGCACGGTCACGTCCACAGTAGTAAATTATGCTTCTACAGATGGAAAATTACAGCGATATCACAGCCTGTGAGGTTAAAAAACAACCACACCAGGGTTATGAGCTGCTGACCTGTTCGGGCAAGTGACGCTGTTTCCACCGATCAAAACGAACCTTCACTAATGGCTACTTTCTTCTTAGAGTCAGTATTTTCACATTAAAAGGCCATTAAACCACCAGACATCATTAACCCTCTGATGTTCAGGACTTCATCAGCAGAGACCCTAACCTTGTGCTGTCTGTCTGAATATGTGTAAAGTCTTTTTTCTCTCAAGTCTTTAAGGTACAAAAGAAATAAGAATTCTGACTGCCATGGATCCACATCTGTTTAAAGTTTGTCCATAACAAGGTCCTTGTTGTCCATCTCCAGAGCAGCAGGTTAGGGCTGGTTGGTCACTGATGGCGATGACACGACAGCCAACTGAATGAGGAAGAAATGAAAACTGTCTGTATCTTTAAATCCAGCCACCGGTCTCAGTATTTGCTCTAGCACTGCTTTAGCTGATGTTTTTCCTCTCTTATACTTTTATATTATCCCCTAAATGTGCTGATAAATTAAGTAATATTCATTGAAATTAAGCTGCCGGTAAGTAAAAGAGGCCAGTAAAACTCTGATCTACTGGCCTGGATGCTCACTGGGGAAAATTTTTATGTTGAACTCAGAGTTTATTGAAGCTTTCCAATATTCCAGGCAAACTCCTGTGAAACTAGAGATGTCAACTTAGTTTTATTTCCTGGGAACCAGGCTGATCTCAGGTGAGGTGGACGAGTAAAATCATTCGGAGTGTACCTGAAGTAAAGCGGTGTCGGTACAGCCTGAAAACATTTGGTTTTATTGCTCAAAAAAGAAGCGCCGCTGCTCTGTCGTGTTTGTCATCCCGTGTTTTTCCTGACCTCACAGAGCGAGAGAGGGAGCGGCACAAGAAGAGGAGTCGCAGCGGATCTCCCGGACGAGGTGACAAGCATCGCAGCTGGAGCAAAGACCGAGGTAGCCGCAGCCGGGAGAAACGCAGCCGTAGCCGGGACAGGAAGAGCCGGGATCGCCGCAGCTCCTCCCGAGACCACAAGAAGCACAGGTGGAAAACTGCATGGCTTCCTAGGAAGGATGAGTCCGTGTACACCGCGTTTGGTTGTAGATCCTCAGACCATAAACAAAGTGAAAGAAATGTTCATTTTCATTACTGAATGAATGAATTCTGAATTCA
>NW_005187496.1:1994277-2007005 GCF_000239375.1 Pundamilia nyererei
CACAGTTGACTCCTTCAGGTCTCACCATGAAATAATTTTATCTGTCAACCTCACCCATCAAACCCAGGGGGCGGGGTTAACACTGATGGAGTCAAAACCATTGGTTTGGCCTGGTGGCCATTGTTTCTAGCACACAACAACCGGCATGTTGAAACTAACAGAACTGAACTTTGGAAAAACCCTGTTTGTGTGTCACCAAATACCGTTTTAATATTTTTTCAGCCGAGAATGTAGCGGTTTAATCTTCAGATGTCTGGTCGGTTTGCCAAGATACAGCGTCTTTGCAAAAGTGCTTCGATGATTTTGGAGATGTCTGCCCAGCCCAGTCTCACGGCAAAAACTGATGATGTAATATTTCTGTCCAGGTTGCAGTCTTCATGATGAAGTCTAACAGAGTGAACCATTAAACTTCAGTAAAACTATGCAGTTATGAAACGTAACTTTAACCTCAGCCAAACCGATTCTTTCAGTTGTAAATAAAACAGCGAAGTAAAAATGACCCGACAGACAGAACCTGAGTGAATGAAGTCCAGCGTTTAACCACTGAGAGTTAAAACTCAGCTGAGGTTTCAAAGCTGTGTGCCGGTGATTGGACATCAGCCGCTGATAAAGCTGGTTTGCCCATAAAGTGCTCTGTTGGGAAACAAGCTCCAGCAGCTCTACGCTCGGGAAAAGAACTATATTTACTTATGGTGTGCAGAAAAATGCGCCGACATTGCGTTATATCGAGCACCGGCTGCCCAGTCAAACTGTGACTATCACCAGGTAACGTAGGCGTGTCTCTTGAATTAGCAGCAGGTGTTAAACAGCTGACAGGTGAGGAGGAGGAGGATGGATGAAGGTAAACTGAGGGCCTGTTGAGCTGAGCACTGGTGTCGTGAGAAAAATGTCAGCTCGTTCTTTATGTTACAGAAGCACAGAGACACAAGACCAGGCGGAAAGAGACGATCATTCGGTGAAAATGAGAATCTGCGAATGCAACATGTGGAACACGGAGAGTGGAATATGTAAACAAACCGGTTAACGTAACACCTCCCCCCACCCCCACCCGTTAAGCTGGAACACGGGGGCTGTGAGCTCGGTGCACTCTGTCAGCTGACTGTTAGCAGAGCTAGTGACATCTCTGAAAACATCTGAGCACTTTTGTAAACAGGTTCTATGTTGACAACCTGACCAGAAGTGAAGATTCCGCCATGGCTAAAACACTGTTAAAAGTGTAGTTGGTGACAAAAAAACGGGGTATTCTAAAACTGTACACCACCACCATTGCTGCCTGTTCATTCTGGGATACCTGGCTGCCCCACACAAGCATTATCTAGGATCGACTTGTCTTGGCTTACTTTGCACGGCAACCAATCAAATGTTAGAGAAGCTGCATGGGCAGCGTTAACCCCGCCCACTTAGTTTGATGGGTGAGGCTGACAGATAAAATTATATCAAGGAGAGAGATGAAGGGGACAAAAGTGCCAAAATGAATTAAATAATTAAATAACTAAATCATGAAATAATTAATTAAAACTGTCAATAATTATTTAAATGTGTTATTAATTAATTAAATATGTCAATAATTAATTACATGTGTCATAAATATTTATGTAATTAATTATTTCCAATTTTAATTAATTATTGCCACATTTAATTAATTATTTAATGGTGTATTTAATTAATTCATTATGGCAGTCCTGGCATTCCATAGAGTGGAGGCAACACATTTCTTTCATTTACCAGAGCAGCATTTGTATGTTATGTAGAAAAAATGAGCCATACTGTTGAAATTGCACTTCTTATTCTTACGCTAAGGTGTCACAAGGATTAAATGTGTAGTTAAGCATCTTTAGAGTGATAGAAAGAGAAGTTTCAACAGTCCAGTGGACTGAATGTGGCTCAGCTTGAGATCCCTGACCTCTAACAACACAGATTAACTCATGCAGCTCAATAAAATAAAATATAACAAAACTAAAATTAACACTTTGGCTTTAAAGATAAATTAGTTCAGGAAATTCAACAGTAAAAAAAATAGCAAACACAGTTTTTCTGTGATGACATCATTATTAAGATATTTCTGCTGGTTTTTCTGTGTTCACGTAACCACTGAAAGGTTTCACTCAGATGTTTTTGTGTTTTCTGCGTGCAGCCACTCTCCAAGACGAACGAGGAAGAAAAGGACCTGCAAATATTGGGACGTGCCTCCTCCTGGCTTTGAACACATCACACCAATGCAATATAAAGCTATGCAAGGTACCCGACTTGTTCTCTTTGCCTCTTTAGCCTCTAAATCAGACTTCAGCAGAGCTGCAGTGAGTTTCTGCTTCGCGGCTTTGTGCTCCCCAGCTCTCTAACTCATCTGTTCTCCAACACTGAACCCCGATCTGAGCTTTGCTACTTTACATGTGGGCTGGAGAAGTCAGACAGCCTGCCGTAAATCCTGAACCAGCTGAAACAGTCGTGTTTACAGCGCTGTCTGCGTGTTTTTGCTGTTCACTGCCACCAGGGTCCAGTGTAAAAAGAAAATAAAGCTTTGGTTTGTGTTTGTGCTGTTGTTGATCCTTCAGCTCGGCCACGGCTGCAGAGGAGACAGGTTAAAACGCACAAAGAGCTTCTTTGTAACCGGAGCTTAAAAAACAATGAAAACTGTCAGTCTGTGCTTCTCGTTCTGCTTTGCTTGATCTGAACAGGCAGTGCTTGGCTTCTTCCTCTTTTCTGCACAGCTGGTCAGCGACAGCGTGAAGTAGGTGTGAAGGTTGGATCTGGGATGGCCGATGGAGATGTCTGCTGTTATTATCTAATGCAAGGACTCTGTGAGAGAGCCATGGCGCTCTTTGAGTACTGGTGGTTTTGCTGTCCCTGCTCCAAAAGCCAATCGGCAGCCAAACCAGGAAACATATGAGCATATCATCTCATTCTATAACCCATTAACATGGTCTCTGGTAGCACTCTGATTGGAGGATTCAGAGATGCTTGTGTTAATTTAGACCAAATTATTTTATGTTTTTTGTAGTTTTTTAATCAGATTTGACAGAATCTATGCTCGTGTTTGTTCTGTGATGAGCTCTGAACCACGCTGACACCTTTAAACACTCGCTGTGCTTCATAAAACTACGTGTTTGTTGCTCTGCAGTCTGACTGTGGGATATTATCCCTGAAACACATTAATAGTGGCGTCTGTGTGCAGCTATTTGGCAGCAAACACTGTCCCTCCTTCGTGTTTCCTCAGCGGCCGGCCAGATTCCAACAATAGCTCTGCTGGCAACGTCCACCACTACTGGAGTAGCTGCAGCCCCGACACAAGTGCCCATAGTTGGCAGTCAGATGACGAGACAAGCCAGGCGCCTCTACGTTGGCAACATCCCGTTTGGAGTGACTGAGGTACTCTCGTGGTCGCTGTAGATTCGTACCAAACAGACCTGCTGGTGCGGCGCCTCAGGTTTGATTTCTGTCTCCTCAGGAGTCCATGGCCGAGTTCTTTAACGCCCAGATGCGCCTCGCGGGACTCTCACAAGCCCCGAGTAACCCCGTTCTCGCCGTGCAGATTAACCAGGATAAGAACTTTGCTTTCCTAGAGGTGAGGGTTCATATTACTGTTCAGTGTTTTAGGTTGGTAAAGAATATATAAATAACACTTATATATTTATTATTCGAACTATTTTTAACAAATTATTTTCTGTTGGTAGATAATTAAACTTTCTAAAGAATATTTGTTGTGTGCTTATTATTTATCTACATTTTCATTTGTTTATTTTTTATTGACCGTTGAAATCGCCCGTCCTTCTCACAGTAACATTACGTCATGTTCAGTTCTGAGCACAAGCAGCTTGTCTGAGAGGTCTGAGCTGCTGTTTAGCACTAGTTAACATGATGCGCACCGGCATGCTGACTCGCTGCAGGCTCTCACGCCTGCCGCACACATGTGCGGGGTGTCTGCACAGTTTTGGCTTCTGCTGCGATTCTTCACAGACGAGCCGAAGGTTAAATCTCACCCTCAGTAACGGCTCACTGTAGGATTCATCAGATTCCTGCTGAAGCAGTCGTGTTAGTAGATGTTATTAGAATTGTTCTTTGTTGGCGCTGTGACTCAGTGTGACTTTCTTTCCTAGTTTCGGTCTGTGGATGAGACGACGCAGGCCATGGCCTTCGATGGGATCATTTTCCAGGGTCAGTCGCTCAAGATCAGACGACCTCACGACTATCGGCCGTTACCCGGAATCTCAGAGCAGCCGGCGTTCCACGTCCCAGGTTTGACTCCGATGCTTTCTTCTTCTTCTCTTCAGAGTTATCCAGTGTCATTTAACGTCATTAAATTTAGTTAGAGTTAAAATGACCTGTTCTTACATGAAGCCAGACCTTATTTCCTGACATATACAAGTTCTTTTAATGGTGGATATTCATGTTAGCCAGGATGAGGTTTTAATAATGAGATCAGTATATGTGAGCTAAGACCTCTAATTATTGACTAATCACACAGCCTTAGCATCCCCACTCATTCTTTTGATTGAAATCCAATCAGAAGAAAGATAGTTTAAAGGGGCAGGAGCTTGTTGAACTGTGAGTCATGCAAAGCTACTCTACTAGCTGGAAATGAGCAGATTAGATTTTACTTCATAGGGTCATTTGTGCTTTGTAAGCTCATATTTGTTTTGTGATTTGTTTGTTCTCTCTTCTCGTGGTTTGTGTAGGCGTCGTCTCCACTGTTGTTCCCGATTCCCCTCATAAACTGTTCATAGGAGGCCTCCCCAACTACCTTAATGACGACCAGGTATTTATCTGAGCGCAGGCTGAACAGCTGCGCTCAGCTTTCCTCACTTTACGCTCACATGAGGTTTTTGTCACCCTGAAACATGCGTAGTATGTTTTACGTTTCACATTTCTTTGTGACGTGAGAAATATATAAAAAAAATCTGGTTAGTCTCGAGTAACAAGGCTTCCGATGGAAGTCAAAATAGCTGAAGGAACCGCATGGTGTAAAAGCACAAAATAGAAAACAACACAACATACAGTGCTTGTGCCTGTGTTCCATAATGTCACAGCTTTTATTTTGGAGAATCTCTGATTTGACATTAATCATTAAATATAAGTAAACTCCTTACACCTTTCTCATGCTAAGCTTACTGATTTAAGACAGGTAAGCAAAGTCCAGTATATTTAAAGTGACATGAATTTACTTCTTTGTGGTATTTATTCCAGTGGGTCATTATCAAAGAAAAAGTCCACCTTAAGAAGTTAAAAAAATTCTTCTTCTTTGCCTTTCTGGATTTTTCTGTTGTTTGTTGATTGGTAGGTGCCTTTAACGATATATGTATATATGTATATATATATCTATATAGCTGCACGGCACTAACGCATTAACTCGCTAACACGTTGACGCCGTGCAGCCCTTGCACGGGGCGATCCGCGTTAACTCGCTAACGGAGATTTGCCGCATTAATGCGGTTATGGCGTTAACGTCATTTTGACGAGATTAACGCTGACAGCACTAATATATATAAATGCTATATATACTTATATATAAGATTTATATATAAGTTTATATGGAGAATTCCTCTGAATGTTGAGGAGATATCGACTGAAATCGAGCTACAGCTGGGCGTACTTTAGTGCAGTACTAATTCTTACCACCAGATGGTGCAGTTTGTCAATTTAAAATGTAACATTTAAATGTCAGTTTAGCCTCATAATGAAGCAGTTCATCAAATAGGGCATCTCTGCACTAGCTTCCTGCATGTTTCAGAAGTTAAAGTTTTACTTTAATATGAAATGCTGAGCTCTTATGAGCCAGCTCGCAGCCTCAGAGTGTCAGGTGAGGCCTGGCTGCTGGAGTAAAGTGGTTCTGCGATCAGGACCCCTCAGTTTTGGAACAGTGAGACTCATAGATATACAGAAGGATTCATAAAACACCCCATTCAGTTACTAGAATGATAAGAACATTGTTATTTACAGTGGCATCATGGGAAAGGCAAATCTGGAAATAATATCAGAATTTCCCAGAAACATTTCAATACACCCCCTGATTTTAATTAAAATAAGAGTCATTACAAAAAGTACCTTTAAATGCCTTTAAATGGAAATTTAGTGCCTGACTACATACTCACGAAAGGACGTAGAAAGTCAGTAAACAACTCCAGAAACGCTGCAGCAGCTCAAACAAAAGGTGGCCTTTCCCTTTGCTAAAGACCAAAAAAACAGTTTGTTTTGTGCACCTGTACGCAGAGAAACTTAATTCTAACTGTCCATTCTGTCTCATTTAGCCTCAGTTAGTTTGCAGAGCACATGCAGCCTGATGTCTGTGATTCTCTGACTTATTTTTTCTTAATACTTGCAGTCACTGCCACTGCGTTGATACTCACAGCTCTTTCATTTTTGTTCCCCCACTTTGTCCCCAGCTAGGGGCCTGTAAGATCGTTAAGTCTGCGCTCATAATTTGTTCAGTAGTACTCATCTACTGCTGCCATGCCAACATGTAACACAAGGCAAGTAAGACATTCTGGTCCTCACACGGATACACTCCGAGTCCGCAGGTCGCTTACAGGCTACTTTCTTTCTCCCATCATGCTTTTGGAGCGCGTTTAAGATCCAGGGATTGATCATTGAGGTTTGGGGGTTGTGTTGGTGAAGTTTAGCTATTTTTTTTAACACCATCTACTGAATATGGGATTACTATTATATGCATATCTGTTTATATATTTGACCGTGTTTGAACACTTCAATCGATTGTCTGTTTTGAAGCTAAAATACCACAAAATTAAGTCATTCCAGCCTCTAAATTATCCATAGACTCCATATTTTACAGTGTTTCCCACAGATCTGAATTCAGTTTGTAGTGGTTGCGCTCGGGAGGAGCCACGCACACACTAAAGGTTACGAATAATCAGTACAAAGTTACAGACACAGATGGTATAAAACATGGATGTAGCCTATTGATCTGAAAGCCAATGTAGAATTCAGTTCAGTTTTATTCATGTTAGGCCAAATCACAACAACAGTTTCCTCAAAGTGTTTTCTATTGTAAGCTAAACCCCCTCTAAAGTTACAATATAACTTTAAGCATGCCTTCTTCGTAAAAGCCTCCAGGGGGCGACTCCTCTCTCCTCCTTTGGTTGGACAGGAGAGTGTCAACTGTACACCTCAGCAACATTTTCCGAATGACTTTATGGCCTCGGTCACTAATTTCAGGTCTTATAGAACGTTTAGTAAATCAGAAATGAGGATTATGTAGTACTTGCTTGTTGCCTCTCCGGGGAGTCTATCATCCAATAGCACAACAGACTCCGACTCCACCATCTTTAACTGCAGCTGGTGACAGTCGTCCTCGTCCTGCTCTGCAGCCTCACAGTAGGTTCTCCAGAGCAGGAGAAGGACCGGTGCTGCCAGGGATAGTTGCAGTGCAGCTGGGTTAGTCCGTTGGACTGCAGGATGATAAACTCCTGGTACAACCTTTTTAGGTGGTTAGAAAGAGACATCAGTGCTGTGCCTCTCCTTTAGCCTCCTGTACTGATGTAGATTTCCAAACAAAACCAGCATGGCAGCTTGCTTCGAGGCTTTCTTGCAGGTTACTAAAACACAGAAAAAACACATTAGAGGTGAGACACAAGCATCTCTGTGTTTATTCAAGTTTTCAGAGGAGTCATATAACCAGATTAGCTTGATTTGCATAAAGTAGCCCAAATAGTTAATGTAAATGAGGAGGTGGCGACTCCGTGGCTCATCTACCAAAATGCCACCCTGCTTGCATGTATGGTTTATTCATAGATTATGACTAGGAAGCGAGGAATTGTCACTTCCTGTGAGCAGCTGAATGACGTGAAAGGCCGCCATCACAGCTTCCTGCACATCAAGCCAGGCAGCAGCGATTACATTTTCAAAATATAAGCAGCACTATTAAATCATTCCCCAGATATACCTTTGCCAGCCCAAAGGAAATTCTATATGTGGGAAACACTGTTTCAGCAAAATGGGGAAATGACTCAAAGCCTGTATTTAATTGATTAACCGACAAAGTGAAATAAGCTGCAGGGTTATTGATCATTCTCAGGACTTTGAACAGTTTTATGTGCTGGTGTTGTTCCTGAGTTTTCCCAGGAAGCAGCGTAGTAGTGAGAAATCTTTACAGTGTAAAATGCTCCAGCAGTGTGTACAGATCAGCCCAGCACCTTACGAGTGACTCACATTCTGCTTCTATGTGTCGTGGTCTTAAACTGCTTTCGAGTCTCAAATGGACATTTAGAATTCACTGAGTAGACAAACACATTCAGCGGTGAGTTCTCCAGCTCAGATCTCGCTCCCGGACTCTTGTTTGCAGGTTAAGGAGCTCCTGACGTCGTTCGGGCCGCTCAAAGCGTTCAACCTGGTGAAGGACAGTGCCACGTCACTGTCGAAAGGTTACGCCTTTTGCGAATACGTAGACATCAGCGCCACCGATCAGGTAACGGTGACGAAGTGTTTTGGTGGGATCTTGAGCTGTGCTGTTTGGCTACAGGTCTGTTTGCTCTTCATCAGGCTGTAGCCGGGCTCAATGGGATGCAGCTGGGCGACAAAAAGCTGATCGTCCAGAGGGCGAGTGTGGGAGCTAAAAACGCCAATCCTGTGAGTACAAGTGGCAGCATGAACCTGTGGTCTCATTTTTTGCATCATGTGCACAGTCTGTGTATAAAAGAGGAATGCTGCCAGTCGCTGGTTTTGGATTCTGCACTTTGAGGCCTCAGCTTTAGCGTTTTTATGCCGTGTGTGCGCTGCAGACCTCCATCATAGAGACGCCGGTGACGCTGCAGGTGCCTGGGCTTCAGAGGCTCCAGAACTCTGGCATGCCCACAGAGGTGCTGTGCCTTCTCAATATGGTGATGCCCGAGGAGCTGGTGGACGACGAGGACTACGAGGAGATCCTCGAGGACATCCGCGAGGAGTGCTGCAAGTACGGCACTGTCCGCTCCATCGAGATCCCCAGGCCTGTCGACGGCGTGGAAGTACCCGGCTGCGGAAAGGTGATGTTTATACACTCTGTACATGTCCAGTGAGCCGCCATCGAGGGGGCGTTGGATTTATAGCCAGAAAATATATTATAAAGCGTAAGTAGCATCGATTCTTCGGGACTCACCGGCGCTTTTTCATTTCAGATCTTCGTCGAGTACGTCTCTGCTGCAGACTGTCAGAAAGCCATGCAAGCCCTCACTGGACGCAAGTTTGCCAACAGAGTGGTGGTCACCAAATACTACGACCCCGACATGTACCACAGACACGAGTTCTGAAAGCACAGACACGTCCCTCCTCCTCGTTTTCTGTTTGTGGGCTGGGCGTCAGTCTGCTTCCCTCCTCCTCTGATCGTTGTGATCCTGTCCTTTAGAGACCAGAGCTGGAGCAGTTTTATTGCTGGACTGCAGTGTGTGTGTGTGTGTGTGTGTGTGTGTGTGTGTCTTCAGTACTAAATAACTTCCAGCTTTTGCCTAACACCCAGACTGTGAGTGAACTCATTCTGAACTTAAAAGATACTCTAGTATACATAACATTTGCCGTAGAATGAATGTGACATGTATCTTACCTACACTAATACTGCCTGACAATTTCAGAGTAGCTATCTATCAAGTATGCACTGTACGAGAAAAAAAACCAACCGTCAAATGTTTGGATTTTCTTCCTGAGCACAAACGTTCATTTCGGGTTTGAAAAGCCATCGTAATGTTTCTTCCGTGGCTTTGAGAAAAAGAAAGGTGTTCATTTATTTATTTATTTATTTTTCGAGAGTAATATTTCCTGCTATATATGTCACATGTTAATGTTCCTTAAACATATACAGTGCTGTGTGCTGCTTACATAGACCAAATGTTGACTTGTTTCATGTCAGTAAAGCCTGAATGGCGACTTTGTAAATACTATCAGAGATACATTCGATTGGCGAAACACTAAAAGCTGCTTTAATTCGAGAGTAATCAAAACCAAATTTGAAAAGTTTCAGCTGGAAACTTTTGATCAGACAAAGGGACAGTTGACCCATGGTTAAACCCTCCACCTGAGGGGTGTATGTGATTCTCATTTCTAACTCTGCACCTTTATTCTGGGACTCCACTAAAGCAGCTCTGCATGATTCTGTTCAAAAACACTGTTATTCACTTTCATCCTTTCTGTGAAACACACCATTGTAGATCCTGCGTCTTTAAGACCCCCCCCTTCCTTCCCAAAAAGCTTACCTTATTCTGATTAGCCAATTTTGGGAAGCCTGTTGAGGGGCAGGACCAAGCTAGCTTTGTGAGCTGTAACCTGTGCTGAACTGCTGTGACCTGTGAGTATTTATTCGACCCCATGCGTGGGTCAAACACTGATTGGTTGAAAAGTTGGCGGGAACGTAGAAGGCAGTCACGCCAGTGTTCACTACGAATGAGAGAATTACAAAAAACCATCAAAGTTTTTAAAAAATACAAAGTGAGAAGTGCAGACAGCATCTGGGATTTTTTTTTTTTATCAGATTTGTGATTCTCCACAAGCAGTTTTAATGTGCCGCTCGTCACTGAAATTAAAGTAAATTTTGATAATGCTTCACAAAAAAAGTGCCCAGAGCAGTTTCAGGATGTCTGCCAAGGTGTGAGGCTATTTTTAGAGGAACTTTGTTAGAGCAACAAATGTGTATTTGGCTGTTGTGATACTTTGTTAGGTTACAGATAAAAAAACAAAAACGCCTCCTTCTGGCCAAGCTGTGTAGCTCCATCATTATTTGCAGCACTTTTCAGCTTGATTTATTATTGATTACTGATAACTTTGACCTGGGTAAAGATCAGAACTCGTGATCAGTCATGAAAGCTAGCGGTTTTACTAAAACTCGGATACAGAAATATTTTATACGTTGCTGCCTTCATAGGGGATGCAGCAGTGTTTCAGACCTTTAAATAAGATTTTTAAATACATTTTAACACGTTTTCTACATTTATTAGAGAGCGATTCCACTTCCTGGTATTCCCAAAGGTGGCTGTAGTTCATCCAGAAGACCAGCAGGGGGCTGAGTGTGACTTTTTCAATGAACCGAATGAATGGAGCCAAACAGCTAATAAAAATGTTTATGTTGTATCTTAGTTTTAGTATTAGTTAGTACCTAGTGTTGATAAAATGTCCTAACTTAAATGGTTAGTTTTTCTTACAGGGAGGCAGATTCGGCTCATAAAATCTTCGCCTTCTGCTGCTTGACTGGGTCTCTTTCTATTAAACAGGAAGTCCATGATTTGGGGACTAGAAGTTAAAATTTAAAAAAGTATTTTTCGCTTCTTCCGTTGTTGGTTTTAATCAGTTTCCACACATCATGTCGCTTTCCTGCTTTATTTTTGTGAATAACCTGTTGTAGTGACAGTAAAAAAAGGTGCAAGGGTTTAACAAAAGGTCGACTGTGTCCGTCTAACCATAAATATTCAGAAATTAATTTTCAAAATCAGACGAAGTAACCATGGTCTTAATTAAAACCACAAAGCAGATGAACACATGCTGAGAAAAGCACCTTTAAGTTGTGTAGATAGCCAACTGAGCATTTTTTAAGCTTTATTGTTTGTGTGCTGCTGTTTTGCATCTGTTGAAGAAAATGTATGAAATTAATTTATTCTGAAGTATCTTAAATCTGCTTAGAAAGTGCAGGCACAAATATGAACTAAGACACCAGAGACTGGAAGGAAAGCCCGTATTTGCACATGCAGCGATGTTCTGTAGGCAAACGTGTATTTTATTGTAATAAACAGAACACATCAGATGGTGATAAACACACTGCTGTATTTTCTACAGTTTTGAATGGTTCAAAGGTTTAAAACATGTTTAGTTTGTACGACTCCCCATCCTTCCACGCCATCGCCTCAAATAAATGCTTGCATCCACCGCCTGGCTGCTACTGTGATGTTTTTATTTCTGAACTATCTGTGAGATGTATTTGAACATACCCATTAAATAAAGATGAATGATAAGATTATTGATATAATAATTAGTTTCTCCTTAATGTTAACCTTTTATAGATGGATGGAGAGACCAGAGGTCACTCTTTTATGAGCACCTGCTGTGTTTCACTGATTATAATGTTGGCTTAATATATGTGGTGTTAATTACTGTGTGGTCCTTCACCTCCTTTATTTTCATGAGATAAATTTTACATCCAGCTGCTCTCCCTCTGATTCTAAGTGCTGTAAACATTACAGGTAGAACTTTAGAAAGCAGTCTTTTATTTTGAAAGATTTAAGTTAATGTGATGGCATCACTGCTGTTCTGAACTTGTGTATAGTGTTAGTATCCAAATTATGAGTGTTGGTAAGAACAACAAGTTTTGCTCTGAAGGTCAGTTTCTCTATTCAAACTAGATGTAATGTGTCCTTTCATTTCCTGTTTATACTGTCAAAATAAATAAAGCCCATTACAGCGCAGTATTACAGTATTAATGTAGATATGCATCGTATGACTCCTGTCAATGCAGGTATGATGTACTGATATTATAGGATACCTGGCCAATGCTTGTCTACATTTCAGAATAAATGTGCTATGTTTTAAATCTTTATTGTTTCAGCAAAATTTCACAATTGGAGAAATAAATAAAAACAATATTTATTTATTTATTTTATATCGTTAGCTTCATAGCATAATTGCCTAAGTCATTGTTTGGTCAAATTGAGATTTTTGCCTAACTTTACTCCCCTACCACTGCTGCATCATCCTGTCCGTCTGCCTATGTCATCACAAAAAAATGACTTAGGCACTTATGCTATGAAGCTAACGATATGTTTGTT
>NW_005187496.1:2007353-2044211 GCF_000239375.1 Pundamilia nyererei
AAGGTGAGGTGATTTCGCCGCTTTGTTTTTTTCAAACTTTATCTTCAACTTTGCTCAAATATATGTTGTTTTAAACATAATTAATTATTAATCAATCATTATTAGTTAATTAATATTAATTTCTGTAAAAATTAAGAATTAAGGAAGGAAACTCCATTAATAATCGATTTTACTTTGTAGGTGTAAGCCGGAAGTTGCGCGCAGGTCTTACTTAAGCCGCTGTGAGAGAAGTAGATGACGCTGTAAACTCTACCTTTCTCTTTTTTTATAAAACATTACGGTTTAATGGATGTGTAATAGCTGTATGTGTTTTTTTAGCAGTGTGTTTTATCTTAAAGCTAAAACAAACCGTTAAAAACCAGCTTTATTCTGAAGGTTTCGATCGGAAGCGGAGTGGCGGTATCACGTCAGAGGCCATGACGACAGGAGCGCGCGGCTCAGTGTGACAGATGTTGTTCGAGGAGAAACCGCTTTACTAAACTGGGAGACGAGAAGAGGAGGAGGAGAGCGGGCCGTGTCTGGATCTGTCCCCGCGGAGGAGAAGCGGCGCTCACCGAAACATGTCCGGGGAAAAGGCGGCGGCGACTCCCTGCAGCAAGTTCCAGGCGAATATTTTTAATAAGAGCAAATGTCAGAACTGCTTCAAGTCGCGCGAGCTCCATCTGCTCAACGACCACGACCTGGAGCAGGTGAGTTCACGATCACCTCAGGTGCTCCTGTCATAACGTTTAGCCACGTTTGTTTGGATTAGTGAGCTTTCTGGATAAAAAAAATGTTATCATTAAACCGCCAGCTTTAGTCTAAAAACATGCAAATATTTAATATGAAGATGCTAACTTTAAGATTTCATTTTGGTTGATCAGTAAAAGAATCAGAAAAGGTCATAATTTGTTTTATTTTATCTCTGAAATGTTCGTGTCAGGAAGTCTATATATTCAAAGTGTCCCATGTCTCCCAGAATATATAAAAGTCCCACATCAGCCTCCCTTCAAGTCGAAAGGTCCACAATAAAACTATAAACTATAAATAAAACTTATTTTCCGTGGTCTTCGGCATAAAAATCAGACTTTTAAAGTTATTTAATCTTTATTTTTACCAAACCAGCGGTTTATTTTTTATTACGTTTTTAATTAATGGATTTCTAGATTTACTATGTAACATATTCTCTTTATTTATTTATTTATTTATTTATTTATTTTAACATGATTTTTCTTTACTTTTAGATTATATGGTATAATTTTATATAGCCTAAAATATTACAAATGTAAAAAACTTAAAAAGAAATGTTGACTTTAAGTTTTTAGTTCATTTTTAAACCATTTCATCAATGTTAGGAGCTGTGTCCAAATTAATAACTAAGGTAGGTGGTAAGGGATCGGGGTTTGTTTTATTATGTGAAAAATGCTTCCACAGCTATGATTCAGGAATGCAAAAATAGGGCTGGGTAATGAGTTTCCTAGGACAAGGGAGAAACAAAAATTGAAACTCTGCACCCAGAATAGATTAAAAGTCATGACTAATTCTGTGATTTCACCACCCAGCCCCACTACAGTAACCTCCCTGCAGTCCCTTATCCCATTGTTCTGCAGAGTAGCAGTCTTTGGAAACCCGAATATGTAAATGAACTCTGATTAAATTACATGATGTGATTAAGACTGATGCATCAATGCATAGATAGTGTTTACTGTTAATTCTGTTAACTGTTATTCCAGTTAAAGGTGTGCTGTTAGGGTTGTTGCTTTGTATTTTGGGATCAATACTTATAAATAGTTACTAAGCAAATCTAGTGGAATAAAAGATGCCTTCACCTGTAGTTGTAGTTTCATTTAATTCTGTTTATGAAGGAAAGACTGGGAATTCATTGGTTTTCTGTTACTTGTAAATTTTTTAAATGCATCAATCTGTCAAACAAAAGCCTGAGGAAAAAATAAATTACATCATCTTTTTACCAGGCGTGCTTCAGCCCTGTGTACTTAGTGCTGAGCAAAACATGTCAGGACTGAAAACACGCTTATGAAGGCGAGGTGATGTAAGGAGGTGATAGTGACAGCTTCCTACATGCCTCACATTGTTCAAATATGCCATCACTTTGTGTCCCCCCTCCCGCCTGCTTTTGCCGGGCCCTGTAATTTCAACACCGTTCATCAAACCTGCAAACACCACACACGGTTTTCCAGTGACGTTGCAGGCTCAGAGAAAACCACCTTGTTTTGCTGTAATTGTGGCACTTTTTCCCCAGCGTTTTAATGTTTAAAATGACTTTGAAAACAAAAGAACCCAAGTGTCTGAGACAGGAGGAAGCACAAAGAATATAAATATGTTTATTTAATACTTTCGGGTCACCACAGCGGGTAGCTCACCATGTTTGATACAGCAGATTTTTTTTTCTTTTGGCCAGATGTCCTTCCTGACTGAATCCTAAGGGGATTTGTGTCTCCCCATGGAATCAGAACCAGGGATCTTTTGCTTGTTAGGCGAATGTGTAAAGCATGGCATGAGTTAAAAGTGAAAACTAAGTACAACCTCACTTAGAGGGCAAACACCACCCAGGTGCTACTGATCAATGCTCAGACCCAAGAACTCCGTCTCAGTCTCTACAGGCCTCAGCTAGCAGGATAAATGTTCAAGTTTATGAGTGTAAAATTAGAAAGAGACTGAACAAGTGTGGATGATTTGGAAGAGGTCCAGGATAAATGAAAATATATGTAGGGCTTATGTTTGCAAAGCTTTCTGGAACAATGTTTTTAGACTGATGAGAGTAAAGAGGAGATGTTTGACCACAATGCACGCAACCAGACTTATCATATCAACATATCAATGCCTCATACCAACTGTCAGCTCAGTGGTGGAAGGATGAAGATTCGAGCACCTTGTGTTCATTCAGTAGACTGTGAACTCCTCATACCAACGTGTTCTAGAGTCAGATGTGAGGCAATCTGGGTGATTGAGTAGGAGAATAATCCAAAACACACCAGCTGATAAAGAAAAGACTCAAGGTGGTGGAATAACTCAAAGTCCAGACCTCAAACTGACTGAGACTCTGTGGTCGGACCTGCAGACAGCTGAACGTAAAGCAGTGCTGCAAACCTTAATGAACTGAAGTGACATCGTAAAGACGAGTGGGCCAGACGTCCCCCACAACCATGCAAGTCTGAGATATGTGTGATTCTGTTTTGTTGTGAGGGTTTTGTGCAGCTCCTGAAGAGTTACAAGGTTGTTTTTGTAAATTTAAACTAAAGTCTGAATAAGTTATTCTGTACTTTTACTGAAAATTACCAGGGGAAACACATCCCAGGCTATTTATGTGCTTACATCTGACTTATGCTGTGGCACTGTTATTGCACTACAGTGCTGCTGAATGAGTTATTCTGTCTCATCAGAGAACATGGACTGAAAATGCCCTTTGTTTTGCTCTGCTGCCTGTGAGCTGCAGTCTCCGATAAAACACTGTTAGGTTCTTTTTATCTGTCAGATGTAAAAGGCTGATATTGGCGCCACGCTGCCGGCAGGGCGGGCAGGTGGGTAAAGTGGAAACCCAAGTTTCTGAATGTGATAACTCAAGAACGAAGCGACGTAGGAGTTTCAAATTAATCCCATAGGTGTATCTATCAGGAGGCTGAGGGGTACCACTGAGCGCTGCCAGTGTTTTCTTCAATGTTCATAAATATCATTATTACACATTTTCTTGAAATATTGTGATATAGTTTTGTGGCTACCCATGCATCAGGTTATTGCTGCTAAAGGTGGTTCTACAAAGTGCTGGATCACTGACGTACTGTCACTCAGAAAAAAAGTTTAAACCTGCTGAGACGCTTTATATTTCTAAATTAAAAACCAAACAAACAAACATGTGAATATTGAAAGAGGAAAAACAAAGAGCCCACAGATCCACGACGTCACAGAAGGTGTTTTTGGCGGGTTTGTACATGTTTCTGTTGTCAGACTACAGGTTCAAATCCCACAACAATAACAACAGGCATCAAATCCACACAGTTCAAAACACTGACTAATATATGACATCACTGTCCTGTGTCCTTCCAGGCCAAACCCATCTATGCAGGCTGGCTGTGTTTGGCTCCAGAGGGGACAGATTTTAACAACCCGATGCAGAGGTCAAGGGTAGGTCAACTTTTTAAAAAACACACGAGTGTGGCATTAGTGTGATCCTGTGGTGATTTTAGTTTCCTGTCCTTCATCGTCAGAGATGGCAGCGGCGCTTCTTTATCCTGTACGAGGACGGCAGCCTGAGCTTCGCTCTGGATGAGCTGGTGAGAAACAGCACAGATACTAAAATTACAAACAAATGCAAACATAAAACATAACACGGAGTGTACAGTAAGCCCCAGCCTGTGCATGCATCTGCATCTACTGTATGTTTTGTTGGGATCCAGAAGGCATCTTTAAGCCAGATGTTGTGCACACAACCACAGCAGATGATGTGGGCTTAGCCCGTCCTTTAATGCACACATCCCCCCTCTCTGTTTCTCTGTCATCCCCTTAAATCCCGTTCCCTTTCATTCCACACTTCACACCACAAACTGCTTTCTGTTTAGCGGCCATAATCTGAAGTTTTAGTAAACATGACGTCTTAACTCGCTCTTTGACCCCTGGAGGAATAATTTGGATGTTCTGATTCTCCTGCAGCCCAGCACTTTGCCACAGGGGACGGTGAACGTGAACGTGTGCGCAGACATCTTCGATGCAGAGCCCAGGACGGGCCAGAAGAACGCCCTCTGCATCGTCACCCCAGAGCAGGAAGTATTCATCCGTGGTGACAATAAAGACATCATTAATGGGTCGGTATAAAAACCTCAGAGTAGCGTTAAAAAAAGAGATTGCTGACATGTGTGGGCACAAATGAGCAAAAAGGGAGAAGCTTTCTTGAAAACATAAGTTGAAAAAAAAAGCCTTTATTTTGAAAAGTTGGCATGTTAAAGGCCAGCGGTAATTTACTATGAATAACTAAGGGCCTTTATTCTGAAATTCTGACAGCCTTGAAGCATCTTCATTGCTTCCTGTATCTAACTACAGTCTTTTGTTTTGAAAACTGGACATATAAGTGCATTTTGATAAATTCGTCTAACTCAGGTCTTGTTTTATGTCAAACATAAGACTCAGGGACCAAAATCAGCCCAGTAAAATCTACAGTCTGGCCCACTGGATGGCTATGGAAGGCCACCCGGACATTTAACGGCTTTTTCATACATTTAATAAGTTCCTGTTTTTTCCATTTTTATCAGTAGGTTTGTTTTTTTTGACAATTTAAGTCAAGAGACATGTTGACATATTTCTTTCATTTACTGCAAAAGGATTTTTTATCATGTACAAAAACTGAAATAGATTTTTGAAATTACTCTGCTTATTATTACATTAAGATGAAATGTGTAGTTAAACTTTATTACAATGAGAGAAAGCTCAGTTTCATTCCTCAAGATCAAATGAGCGTGACAACTCTGATCTAAATAGGGCTTCACATTTAGAAACTCTCACATACCTCTTGTCATCCTGGTAGCTTTCTATACCTACTTGGAGGCTTTTATTTTGAAAAGAATTACATTTAGAGGCGTCCTGATGGCATTGTGTCATGTTTTGTCTCCAGGTGGAGTGAGCAGCTGGCAGTTTATCTGCGAACTCACAAACAGAATCAGAAGAAGAAACGCAAAGTTGAGCCTGTGGCCAACCAGGTATTGTGCTCATGTGTTAAAGTGTCCAGTTTTTGTGTTCATGCATGCTGATTATGAGGCTTATTTCAGACAAGTTTATACCAAAGAATCAAGACTGGTCTTATTAAGATGAAAACCACAAATGTGCCAGTAAATAATCACCTGTCAGGAGACGTTTAGACGATACTTCCTCAGTGAAAACCTGAAAGAAACACCAAGGAAGAAACTTTCTGATGCCTTTGAAAGTTTCAACTTCATTTCCAAATGAAGACAGAAGAAAAGAGTTTAGAGAACTCTGAGTGAAATCAGAGGAGTTCATGGTGACTTTCTAAAATATGTAACAGTAAACCAGCTTTGCATGATTCACAGATCAAAATAATCCTTATTTATCTGACTCTTAGCCTCAGTGCAGCCCCTCAGTTCATCCTCTGTTTGAAAATACTCTGAAATAATGTGTTTTAGCTCCTCCCCGTTTAAGCCAGCTTTCCTCCGATTGGCTGCCCCTCCTAAACAGCAGGTGGTTCGTGGATCTGTGGTCAGAAATTAGGCATATCCCCCCTCCATGACATCACAGAGACACAGTGACAAGAGTAGAAAACAGTGTCTAAAAAATTTGTATTTAGAGCAGAATGAAGCATATGAGAACGTTTAAAGTGTCTGTTATTGTACAGAATCTGTTTTCAAACATGAACTGTTAATTTACAGCCACATTATTGTACCTGTATTCATTTAATGTTAAAAGTGTGAATTTTCTTTGTCTCTCTAACAAACTTCAGGAGCCCAGTCCAGCAAAAATGGTAGCAACCGATCCGAGTTTTCCATCCTCGGGGAGGGACCGCCCAGAGCCCGGCCAGTGGCAGGAAGACCAGCGGGACGGGGGGCCAGATGCGACTCCCATCTGGACTGTCACGGACACCGAGCATCTGGGCCCTGAGCGGACCCCTGCAGGTGCAGCGGAGGAAACCATACAAACACACACACAGGCTTTCATGTCTATCAGCCAATCACAGCCGTTTCCTGTCCTCTCGCACCATCCTAACGTCCTGCAGATGTTCGCACACTCGCAGATTTTTATTTGTCCATTTCGTTTAACCCTCCTCTAACCAGGCGTACCGGCTGAGCGCTCACTCGCGGGCAGTCGGGGGAACGGGCTGGATGAGTTTCTGTTTTAACAGGAAGTGGAGTTACTTGGAGAGATGTGCAGGAAATCCTGAGCCTCTGACCTTCAGGCATCATAAAAGCCAAACGGCAGACATGAGCCCTCCAAGGCCTCTTAAACAAGTCCTAATGGGCTTGATGTTCGGCACAGGGCAGGTATTTTTCCCTGCTGGAGCTTCAGGCTGCGACAAAATGGACACGAGTGCCCATCTGGCATCAGGCTTGTTGCATAGTCTGGAAAGGTCCCATAATGAAGGTCTGGATTAACTCCTGCTGACTCTGACTACAGGCTGCTTCATTAGAGAGATGGAGGCTAAACACAAAGCTCCCTCTGTCAGGATTCCCCTGCTTAACAGGCTCTCCTCTGGGGAACTCATCCAGTTTTTTAATTTCTTTTGCACATTTATCCCATTTCATTATGTTTTCAACATTTGGAGATTTCTAATGTTTACTGAAACAAACACATCAGCTGAGATTTCAGTCAGTTGATTCTTTGACCTTCCAGTTTAAAAGCTCTGCGTTTTCAGAAACAAATACTTTTAAAATGGCTCTACAGATGCTCTCAACCATTTTTAGACAAAAATAAAAGATCGTAAAACTTGACTGTTAGTTGTGCAGGTTCAGGGAATAATTAAATAAATAGTCGGCAGACTTATTGCTACAAATAAGGGTTAGCGGCAACCGTAAAATCACAATGGATCCACTTATTCTTAAATCAGCTTAAAGGGGAGTCTTCTACCTTTGCACTGAACAGATATCAGTTATGATGATGACGGCTTGTGGCTCGATTGTTTTGCCTGTCAATAAATGTTCAAGAAGTACACTAATCAGTACATGCTGATGCTTTCTTTGTTTCCAGACTAGGCAAACAGAAATCCGATAAACCCGAGTTCAGACTTGTTGTTTCATATTGTTGACATGTCAAAGTTTTTTTTAGTTTTTTACGGAGTGGATTTTCTTTTGTCTTTAATAAAATGTTTAAACGTTTGGTGAATGTGCAGTCCTGTGAAAAAAGTGCGCCTGGCTTTTTGGCGGCCTGTAGAACCACCTTTACCAGCAACAAAACAATCGTTTTCTGTACGACTTTATCAGTATCGGCAGAAAACGTGAACTTTGGTCCAGTCTTGTTTGCAGTGTGGCTTCAGTTTATGGAAGTTTGCAGTCCTTAATTAATGCACAGCTCTTCAGTCAGGTTGGAGATTTGCTGCTGTGCTGAGGATCATTGTCCTGTTTCATTTGCTCCAAGCTTTAGCTGCCATACAGAACGCCTCACGCTTGACTTTAGAATACTTTGGTTTACACAGGAGTTCGTGATTGAGTCAGTGACTGCAAGGGGCCCAGGTCCCGTGGTCAAACATCTCCACATTGGCCTCGCTTGTCCACGGCACGTTGTTCTAGAAGTCGATGCAGCTTTGCCAACTAAACCATGCTGCCGCGGTTTTCTCCTGGCAACACTTCCAAACACGCGCACCTGTTCAGTCGTTTTCTAGTTGGACTGTTATGAACTTTAACCTTTAACATGCTGACAGAGGCCTGCAGAGTCTGAGATGGAGCTCTTGGGTCTTTTACAGTTTCCCTGAGTATTACCTGACCTTGGGGTGAATTTGCTGGGACGTCCACTCCTGGGAAAAACTGCAAAGTGTCTTGAATATTTTCCACCCGTGACTCTTTCTCACTGTCGAATTATGGATCTTTACAAAGGGCCTGATAACCCTTCCAACACTGCATGAGTAACATATATCCCCACAAAGCTTCCTAAGTTGAATACTTAAATTAAGACCTGCACATTAGAGAAAATTTACTGACTTAAACTCGACAGGAAATCTTTGAAATCTGTCTTTTCTGCTTCTTTAGTCGGGCTTTGCTTTTATTTTTGCGCTTTCACAGTGTTGTCAGTGTTAACGGTCTCTTTGTATCGTAGCAGCCAAAACAAAATGATTAATAGGCTGTCATACAGTAAACAGAGTACTTCTCTGTTGATGCTACCATAGCAACTTTACAGCATTAACTCTAAATGTGGGATTATCCTCTCCACAATGGGGAGGAAGCGAAAACACCTGAACCATCTGCATGACTTTTTCTGCGTGTTTTTCCCAAGAGAAGCTGCTTTAAAGTCATTAAAAATAGACACAGAATGATCGGATTTAACTTTCTGCTTAATTCATTTGCTCGTCGCGAAAAAAAGAAAGAAATAATTTCATTCAGACGCAGCCAAAGGAAGGTTATTTCCATATGCAGAGCTGCCTATGTGACACAAATTATTACAGAAACTGCAAGAAAAGGTGGAGCTGGGGTGGAAGTGGGTTGAATGTGTAGCAGAAACTGTAGGAAGTCGAAAGCAGCTGAAAAAGTTGAAGAGAAGAAAGTGACAGATTTGTGTATTTGAAGGCCTGTAACTCAGACTGTTTGTGTAGTGTGAAGGTACACTACACAGTTACTGCAGAGTGAAAATCTGCTGATTTTAAGGGGCAGTGATTTTCCTTTCACCCTGTGATTTATGGCTTATCGCACTGTTGAACTGATGCAGTGATGACAAGCTGATAAAAGTCTGAATATAAAGCATCAGCTTGACATTGTTCTTTTTATCAGAGTGGTAAAAAACTGTGATTTTTGTTATTTTAAATGGTGCTGAATGAGGTAAAACACTGATGTGTTGGTGTTTCCTTAAAAGCCGGCGGGAGAAGGTTGGGATGAGTGAAATGATTTGTGGTTTGTGAATAAAGCTTGGCTGAGGTTTTATGGCAAAGGGACGCCTAATTTCGTGGACTTAAACCAAGCTGTGGTTTGATGTTCCTGCTCTCTGATGATCTAACAGTCTGAAACTTTTTTGTGTTGGTTTTATCTCCAGGCAACGCCTCCTCCTACCTGTGCCTGGACCCCAGGGGCTCTCTGACCTCAGCCGGCTTCGGCAGCTCGGTCGGTTCTTCAGACTTGGCGGCCTCTGAAAGCTCCGACACCGGCAGAAACAACCGGCTGACTGAAGCCAACAACATCCAAACATCAGCAAACAACAAGAACCGAAGGCAGGACGGGAGGTTAGAAGCGAAGCTGCTTCCTGCTCATTTTAAACATCTTATGATTACATAAATCTTCGTGTTTTGGAGCAAGCAGCTTTTTCTTTTCTTATTTATGTTTGTGTGTAATCTGTGGGTAACTCATCAGAGCCATTTAAAGTGCACTGGCAGAGAAATGTGCAAGCAATTAGCACAAAGGACATCCAATGCCTCCCCCAGCATAAAGCCGAACAGGCATCACACACCGCTAAACGGCAGATCAAAGCCTCACGCTCTACCCCTCCATTAGAGATCTGACTGCTGCATTTTTATATTTAGCCAAGAGAAACCCTCCCAGTTTGTGCCCCAGCAGCATGCGAACGGGTCACGTGAGGAGAAATCATGTCAGCTCTTCGCTCTTGTTGCCTTTTTGGGAAACGAAAACACAAAATCCTTATCCCTCCCCCCCAAATAAGGTCAGAAATTCCAAAACGCTGGTGTAATTAGATATCCTCGGCATTGTTTCTCAGGACCTCAACACTGACAGTCTGCCTGCCAGTCAGGGAACGAACCTCAGTTTGAGGGCACGGAAGTGTCTGAACCCACCAAATCCTCACATTCAGAAAGGAGTTAAAGAAACCGGCCTCTTATAAAAAGCCCCCACAGTGTGCTGGACATGACAAGAAGAAACACTCAGTTCATTTCAGGTTCATCCAGGTTTACTTTAAAGGTGACACAGCCTCATGTGTCCTTATCTATATGAATACCACAGGTCTGGGTTTATAGTTCTTCTGTTTGGTGACTTTTGCCTCGATTTAATAGAAAAATGCCATTTTTGACCTTTTGAAATCCCGGAGGATGAATGTGAGCAGGAGAGCATCCACAGACTAGTATAGGATCCCGTTAAGGTCCTTGAACCTGAGTGGAAGGAGAATCTAATCAGCTCTTCCTGTTTTCCAGCAAAAACAGATCGGAGGCCACCAGGAAAGAGCAGGAAACGGGAGCATCCATGTTGAGGACGGGCAGGAGCGAGACTCGTACCAACAAACGAGAGGTGAGATGTAAAAAGTGCTTCTGTGACACAGAACCTGCATCTGTTTTCCTTTCTCTTTAAATGAGTGGTCAGTGCGAGTGTCTGAAACTGTGAGCCCAAAAATCTGCGACGTCCAGCTTCTTTTACCCCATCTTCATCTTCATCTTCAAGCGTGCTGAGTTTCATAAAGTTTTTTCAAATATCCTCTAAATTCTAATAGAAAATATTTTTATTGGAGCGTGAAATCCTTCCAGCATGTTTCAGGTTTTCTGTGAGAAGCCTTCTTTAAAGTCAGTGATTAATGGGGCGTGTCGTTCAGTTTCTGCAGGTTTCTGCATGTTGATGCATTTATGAAACAGTACTCAATATTATGCAGCCATGAGAAAAAGAAAGTTTTCCCAGGACTCTGGAAAAAACTCAAGTCCTGAGACAAACAAAGTACATCCCAGTACTTGTACAGTCACCTTTAGCAGGTCTAACTTCAAATAACAGTCTTTAACATCGCTGTGGAGGCATTTTCTTCTTCTTCCCACCACAGCATTTCAGTCAGAGTGAGGTCTGGACTTTGACCGGGACACTGCAGCTCCTCCGTTCTTTTCCTTTTCAGCCAGTCTGCTGTAGATTTGCTGCTGAGTCACATCTGACTGATAATAAAGAGAAGCTCATCATCAACTCAGAGGCTGCAAGATGCCCAAATCGTCATCCCCCCACCACCGTGCTGACTGTGGGGTGTTTGGTTTACAGTTTAAAGATAGTGTCATCATTGATGTTATTTAATATGTTTGTAATACATTTGTCTCTTAATTTTATACCATGCTTTTCACCCGTGGAAGTGAAAATGGCATCACACTTCAAGGGTTTTCCTGATATTGAAAATCTAGCATCATAACAACCCTGGTTTACAAACACAGCTCATTCTTTAAAACTAGTTTAACCGTCAAGTTTCTTAATAGACAATGGGACGTATTTATCTCGTGGCCTTCCTGCGAAACTTGGCTGGCTTTGGGAGGCAAAGAGAAAGATTCAGTTAAAATATCTGAGTGAGGTTTTCTTTCTTTGTTGTCAAACTGGGCGACGATATTTAGAACCTGGTCTATCCAGTTATTATCGGAGAAGGAAGACCTGAACAGGTCGTCAGTATCACAGGAGTAAGAGAGTGAAACACTCATAGTCCTGTGTGGACACAAAAAAACCACATAGCCAACCAGCCACTGGATTCAAACCCACAACCTTCTTCCTGTGAGGTGTGAGAAGGCTTCATATTCAGCTCATCTGTAAAACACCGCTGGGCTCTGGTCTCTGCTTAATAACCCACATTTTCTTTTTAACAATTCAAACGAATGTATTTCATTTGAATCATGTTTAAAGTTAAAGGAATGCCCCTTTAAAAACAAAAAAGATGGTGTTCTTTAATAATTTTGGTAAATAAATGATGTTTTTGCCATGAGCGGGCAGCCGTACTGACCGCTGGCCACTGTAATATTCAGTATACAGACAGAGAGCGCTGTGAACTGGTGACGGCACAGACAGACGGAAACATCCAAAAATTAGAAAACTAAAGACAAGAACAAACACAGAGACAGTGTTGTTATGTAATGTGTAACTGGGAGGTTGGTTTCACATTATTACAAAAGAGGCCTATTTTTAACCCGGTGAGAAAAGAGCCCAGAGCAAACGATAAACAACAAGATGAGAAAAATTCTCAGTGAAATCGTTTATTGTGGTGAGGCTGTGCAGGAGCGCAGAGCTTATAATAAAAACGTGATTGAGAAAATAAAATTTTAAGTCCTTCAACGCCGGCATCCAACAATTAAAAACCCGCTTCCTGCCTGCGGTCGTTGGCTAACCGTGAACAGGTAATGATTAATCCTAGCGTGGGTTTGCCGTGATTCAGACCAGCCGTCGTATCCAGCTGTGCTCAGGCTGCACCGGGCCGGGCCGCGAGGTTGGACTGGTTTGAACATGACTCAGGCAGCAGCCAGGTGCTATCCATGAAAGACGTCACTCTGAGGCCGAAGGTCCGACCTGATCAAACGCTGCCCAGAGTTAGACGGAGAGTTAGGAAAACTCCCAAATTACAGTCTGAGGCTGTTTGCTTCAGTCTGTCAGTGTGGGTGTAAACAACCTGAGGACCCGTTCAGGTCTTCAGAGCGCTCATTCGGTCTAAGCCGGTGATGAGAGCGTGGCGTGAAACGCGTGGACGAGCCGTTCGGGCCGTGTCCGGGCATGACTTTCTTCACATGAGCGAGCACATGTGTCGGCAGGTGGGAGGGAGGCTGGTGATTCACTGCGAGCAGAACTGGTTTTGATGCCCTGAAGCAGTTCAGACGCCGTTCCTCTTTATTTTCCAGGGATTCGGAATAAACCAATTAAATATGAGGACCCGAGGCGCTCGGGGATTCTTCGCGATTCTCTTGAAGTGCTGCTGACGGGCTGAAGAAACACATGATGTCATGTATTTACCGATAAACTCGGAGGAATGAGCGCCTCCCGGTTTCCAAGCACACATCTGTTTGTGAATGCTAGTCAGTGTGTCAGGGCTAGACCCCGGTGATTAAGGAGGTGAGCAAACCCCAGCAGGAGTCTGTGTGACGGCAAAACACAAACATTCCCACGGATGATACTTAAAGCGAGATCACCTGTTAAACTGGGCTCACTGTAGTAAATATCCAGAAATGTTTTCAGGATTTTCTGTTTCTGAAAGGAGGGTTTAGTAGTTCAGATTCCTCCTGATGAGCCAGAAAAGCAGATTTAAAGGAGAGTCCATTAAACGAAGCAGGAGAGGCCTGTGGGCAGCGTGTTGTGCAGCACACATGAGATTAACTCGCTGTTTCACAGAGGGACCAAGGACCGAGCAGCAACCTTCAGCCAAAAGCTGGCCCTCCTCTCATGTCCACCTGAGGCATTAGCCTTACGGCACATGAGATCCCTGCTTTACCCAGTGAGTTACACCGGCACTGGAGCTCACTGGTGTCTGCTAATTCAAGTCAACTGTCATTGTGTTGTTGGTGCCTCTAAATTTATTTATGACTCATAACATGGCTCGCTTTGTGTGCTGACTGTGCAAGAAGTCTGTGTTTGTGCATTGTACACATAAAGTTTAGCTGACAACTTTCCTCTCCATCCTCGCATCCAAAATGGTCACACATGGCTTCACATTTCTAAGCGGGTTCACTGCCACCCCACCCCCCAACCGACTGAGGTCTACCCCACCTGGGACAGGTGTCTCTGAACCAGTAAAAAAAACGGATGAATGGATTTTATAACGGACAGTCAGATCTCACACTGCCGTCTCCAGGCAAGTTTCTTTTCCCCTCAGCTGTAAAAGACTGATGGGTTTGTTTGTCACCCCGCTGGGCCGGTGGGGAGGTGGCATGGACACTCAAGTTTGAGAACTTCTGTGGGAAGTTCGCGTGTTCCCCCGAGGCCTGTTTAGGCTCTCTCCAGGTACTCAGACTTCCTCTTGCAGCTCAAAGATGTACACGTTGGATTAGCTGGTGATCTTTTTTAAATTGGTCGTGTACAGTGAGTAAACAGCGTGAGTGCATTACATTAGTCTGCTTCCTTCAGCTCTTTATTTTAGTTTGTTCGCTCCTTTCATAGTAAATCGTTGTTTTCAGCAGCCGGAGCTGCTGCAGAAACATTGTTAAATCACAGATGGTCGTCTCAGTGGCCGCGGTTAATCTTTGATTAAACACACTCTCCTTTTCCAGAGGATTTACTTTTTAAATACAGCAGCAGCAGCAGAATATTTAGGCCCACGCGTTCATTTATGTGTCTTTGGGTGCGTTTGTTTTTCTAGTCATGAGAAGGTCAAAAGAGCCTGTCTGGAGATTCTCGAGTCAGCCTCTTCTTCTTCTTCCTCACTTCCTCCCCCTCGGTTTTGGGAGGCCTTCAGGGAACAGAGGAGCGGCTCTGTCTGCAGTCAGAGCGCCGCGCTCCTCCGCGCGTCGCGGCTTTGGATACTTTTCAATATAAATGCCAGGAAAAAAAACACAAAGAATGTTTTGTTGTGATTAAACTGGACATTTTTCCCCTTTAAAGTGGTTATATAAGGAAGAAGAATGAATCTTTTGAACAGCGGAGGCTCAAGTAAACAAAAAAAGGGGACCCTTGTTTCACTTAATGCGTGTAATCCAGAGTCTGATACGTGCTGTTAGAGCCGGCATGAAATCTGATCATAACAGGCGTGCGGCAATCTCACTCTGAGTTTTGGAGCATCATTTTGAAAAGTAAGACAAAAGCTGCAGAGTCCCGGGGATTATTTATCCTCTAAAACCTTTTTCATGCATTCCACGGTCAGACCCGCTTCAGCGAGTGAGAGTTTAACAGGCAGTGGAGAAAAGCCCGCCGGGCTCCCCGTGGTGCTCCGCGGCGGGCCTAATCCTCACAGCTGACGTCTGTGCCAAGCATCCAGACTATCGGTTACTCTGGTTGGTGGAATGCAGGCAGCACATGCAAACAGCCTCCGTCCTGATTGAGGAAACGCGTCACGTCTTCTCATCAGTGAAAGCCTTCCTGTGAGGGAAGTTCTTATAAGTTTAATTTGGGCTTCTTTTTTTTCCTTCTGTAGAAACTTCAGTCGTGTGGAGATTCGTCCTCTCTCGTTGCCCCCCCTCCCCAGAGAAGAGCCAGGTCTCTGGACCGCAGGACATCAGACACGGCCATGACGGTGAGCCACTGATCCGAGGGCAGTTTCAGCCTCGAAGTTTCCAGAAGTGACTCTAAGCACAACTTTTTACTCATACCTGATACTGATTATTGATCTGATCCCAGCAGAAAGCTGAGGTAGAGACCCTCCTCTTACCTGTAAGGAAACATCAGGGGAAGCGTCGTCTGTTCTGACCTTTTCAGGCACGTTTAAACTCGCTTTGACCAAAAACGTTTGCAAACACACAGAGAGAAGCTGTCGGTGGAGCAGGTGTGACAAACCTCCAACTGCTGAAACTCTACCCTGCTGACCTGTGGCATAATAAACACAGTCCTACAGATCAGTCAGGCTCAGACTGATATCTGATTCAAACATGAGATGGTGTGGAGTTCCCCCCTCCTACCCAGCCCTCAGTTTTGCAAATGGAAATACTACAGTACTAAAAATCGATCTAAACCTACCTGGGCCTGTCTGTAGAAGTAACTGCCACCCAAATGTGCCACTTTTGGCAAGCCGTGCAACCAAGTGTTTGTGGTAAAAAAAAACATCTCAGTCTTACGAAACTCCAAAACCTTCATTTTGTTTTTGTTTTTTGAGCACGATGGGCAAGTCATCCAGGTCCTGAAGGAGCAAAACAGCCCCAGACCATCACACTACCACCACCATGTTTGGCTGTTGGTGCTGAATGTTGTGTTAGCTTTACGCCAGACGTAACGGCAGTCAACTCAACTCATTAGTCCACAGAATTTTTCCCAAAAGTCTTGGGGGTCGTCCAAACGTTTTTGGGCAAAAGAAAAACAAACCTTTGTTTCTTTTTGGTCAGCAGTGGTTTCCTCCTTTCAACTCCCCCATGGATGCTATTTCTGCCCAGTTTCTTTCTGAATGATGAATAATGAACTCTGACCATAACTGAGCCACATGAGACCTGCAGTCCTTTAAATGTTGTTCTGGATGCTTTTGTCTCTTGGAATAATTTTGATAGGCCGGCCAATCCTGGGAACGTTCACCGCTGTTCCAAGTTTTGTCTCTCACCGTGGTTCACTGGAGTCCCAGACATGGCTTTGTATCCCTTTGAGACTGATAGATGTCAGTGACTTTGTTTCTAGAGATCGCAGCTGCTTTTTGTCAGACAGGTTTATTTAAGCGATTTCTTGATCCAGCCGGTCTGACAGTGTGGCCGAGTGTGAAGTCAGCTTTTCAAATCATTTAAAAACTGCATTTTGTATTTACTCTGTTTGTCTTTGTCTAGTGTTAAAATTTATCACATAAGTAAACTACTGGTCATAAATGATGGAAGCAACAAACAGTCTCAGCTCTTCTCTTTTCTGTGTGTTTTATTCAAACTTTGTATTTTTTATCTTCTGTACAGCCAGACTTGTTAAACTTCAAGAAAGGCTGGATGGTCAAACTGGATGAAAATGACCAGGTAAACATTTTAAAGTAATCCAAATCTGGCTGTTTCAGGTTGTGGTGATGATTTAAAGGATCTTACCAGCCTGTGTGAAATGTGCTTTGCTTCCCTCTAGTGGAAGAAATATTGGTTTGTGTTGTCGACTGACAGTCTGAGATACTACAAGGACTCGACGGCCGAGGAGGTACTTTAAACCCGGCTTCATAAAGTAGAATATAAACAGTTTTTGTGCATTTCCAGATCTTCACCACGTTTTCTTTCGTCTCCTCACAGGCCTCAGATCTGGAAGGAGAGATCAACCTAATGAAGTGTTACAATGTGTCTGAGTACCAGGTGCAAAGAAACTACGGCTTTCAGATCCACGTAAGTCTTCGCTTCTGCATGTCATCACTTCATGTTCTGCTCTAAAGATGGAGGTTAGTTACATGTTTTTATGTCGCAGACACCGAAGGGCGTCTTCACGCTTTCGGCGATGACCGCGGGGATACGAAAGAACTGGATCCAGGCGCTGATGAAGAACGTCCATCCGGCCAAAGCCCCTGATGTGGCCAGGTGATCAAATCAAATCAAACAGGTTTTGTGCAGGTTGTGCAGTTTAAAGTGTTTACAGGTGATTTAAAGATGAGATAAAAGTAGATGAAAGATAAGGTGAAGCTAAAATAAAACGTTGACGTACTAAAAGCACTTAAATGATAATAAAAATGATTGATTATTCTTTTTAAATTTTAAATCATCCTGTTCTCAGTTTACCTGGCCAGCACATTCCCTGCAGCCCACCTGAGGTCCTCCCCAAACCAGACGTGACTCAGGACTCTCCCTCGGCCGACGTCTCCTCGGAGAGCGAGCCTCACCCCAAAGCCAGCAGCGTGACGGAAAGACGGCGCGAAGGCCGCTACAAAACCTTCGACTGGGCTGAATTCAAGCCTGAGAGCGAGCCGGCGGTGGACGCCGATCTACAGAAATCCCCCTGCTCGCTGGAGCTGGGTGACCTGGAGCGAAGGAAGCGGCGTGAGGAGAGGAGGAGGAGGTATGAGAAGATGCTGGGCTTCTCTCTGCTAGAAAAGGAGGGCAGCGTCCGAGCGCTGAGTCCGAAATCGCAGCAGAGAATGGAGGAGGAGATGGAGGAGTGCTGGAAGCAGGTGGAGAAGACAATGTTCAGACTGGAGAGGACGGTCCCGCTGTTTTCTGACGGGAGAGATGCAGAGGAGATGGAGAAGGTGCTGCAGAGCTACAGGAAGGCGGTGAGTGGACTTTCAGTTTTAAAGAAGCATGACCAGAAATAAATGATAAGTTGTCTCAGAGTCTGTTGATGTGTAAGTTAAACCATAAAAACAGGTAATTATGCAGATATTATTGCAAGTATATCTTTAATTGACACAGTTGATCAGTTTGTCTGTTTCTTTTCGATACAGGTATAAAATGAAAAGTAAGGCTCACCTGATGGAGGGTGTGTGAGGCTGTGTAGATTAACTCTTTGTGTACTTTGTGTTATTGGAGGTGGAAGATCTGAAGGTTCAGTTGGAGGAGTCGGAGCATCGACGACAGGAACTGGAAGCTCAGCTCAGCGCAGAAAGATTTCAACATCAGCAGGTGTGAGAAAGCAGCTTTTATCTCAGACACTCTTTGGTGTTTGGTGTTTGATGTTTGTTGTGTTTGACTGACTTTGATTGTTTCAGTCGGGTTTCTGTAGTTTTATGACCTTTTTTTTTTTTCAGCTGGATTCTCCCGTCAGTCCTGAAGCTGATTTTTACCCATCAGATATGAAAGAAAAGCCACTCAAAGACCCGACGAAGAGCCTGAAGGAGGCGTACAGAGAGCTCCTGCAGCAGCAGAACGTCATGAGACAGAACATGAAGGAGCAGCTCGGCCAGGAAACACCTTCACCAACACCACAGCTGCCCAGCATCTGGCTCTGCGATACAGGGGGCGAGCTGCAAGAACTGGAGGATTTATTATCTGAGACAGCAGCCTCACCTTTACTGTCACCTGCATCAGACAGCCAACACTCTCAGAGTGAGGGAATGAGCTTCGATGACAGGACAGCCGACCTCCAGGACCAGCTGCACGCAGACGCCCGTCAGCTGTTTCCTGTCTCAGAGACACAGGTGGATAAGTTCGGCTCGTGGGCCCATGAGTCCGCAGAGGGAGACGAGTCCCAGCTGAAGCAGGTGACTCCTGATCAGGTGACCCTGGAGAAGCTTTCCCTGGAGGTGGAGCTGCTCACGAGCCAGAACGAGGCTCTGAACCAGCGCAACCAGGAGATGCTGAACCAGCTGACGGAGGCAGACCGCGAGATCGAAAGGCTGAAGGCGGAGCTCAGCAGCAGGTACTCAGAGCCCCGTGACCTCCCTGAGGTGGAGCAGCAGGGGAAGACCAGGGTGGAAGATCTGGCGATGGAGCTGAACTTGAAGAACCAGGAGCTCCAGGAGGCCCAGACGCTGATCAGCTCCCTGGAGGAGACCCTGAGGGAGACGGAGGTCCTGCTGCAGCTGAGCGACCCGGTAGGAGAGGATGAAAACAAGAAGAGGGACGAGAAACCGGAGGGATACCTGCTGCGGTGTTTCGAAGCGACCGAGGCCAAGCTGACAGAGCTGGAGAGACAGCTCGACCAATCAGAGCTGAACTGCAGGGAGCTGCAGGAAGCGGAGAAACTTTCCTGCCAACGAGCGGCGGAGGCGGAGGCTGACATCAGGAGGCTGAATGAGGAGTTAGAGAAGGAGAGGCTGAAAGGAGACAGAAGTGTTTCTGCCGAGGAAAAGACCCAGAAGGTGATCGAGGGGATGGTCGCAAGGCTGAGCGCTTTGGGGAGACTTTTAGAGGCGATCGACACGTTGGAAGGAGGTGAGGCGAAGGTGGAGGAGGGGGAGAGGAGTCCTGCTGTGGTGAGCCAGCTGGAGTGGGAGGAGGCTTTTTGGAGTTTGCTGCTGAAGAAACTGAAGGAGGATCCGTCCAAGCTGATCGAGTCCGCAGATGTGCGGGTCGGCGAGGCGGCAGAACAGATGGTGCTGGAGACACGAATGCTGCTCATAGGCCACCGTCTGCTTCAGACCGAGGAGGTGGCGGCGCAGGAAGGCAGAGAGGGCAGACGCGAGGGCGAGGCTAACGATATAGCATTGGAAACCACGAAGACGGAGGAGGAGAGCGGCATGAGTGACTTGAGTGACTTTGAGCGTTTCAAAGCCGTCACACAGATTAAAATGTCTATGCTGGACCAGCTCGCCGCCTCCCTCAGCGCCGCCGCCGTGCACGAGGAACTCCAGCCGACAGCAGACAGACTGTATGAGTTTCACTCTTCAGATCATCCTTGGATAGCGTCGTTCATTTACTCGGCGGCAACCGAAGCACTTTACCGCCATCGATTGTGCAGGCTTTGGGCTAAATACGCCAACTGCTCAAAATGCGCCAAACTCCGGGAGGAGAACGAGGACCTCAAAGCAAAACTGTCAAACCTTGAACAACGACGCACATCGAAGATGAACGCAGGCTGCCAGACTGATGAGATTTACCTCCAGGACGCGGAGCTTCAGGGCGCAGAGGAGAGTGAAGAAGAGGAGGAGGAATTGATAGATGAGATGGAAATCCCACAGAAGGTCTCAGATGAAAGCTTAGAGGAGAGCGATGAACCAGATGGAAACGTGGAGCTGATTTCAGCTCTGAGAAGAAAGGTGGAGGAGCTGGAGGAGCAGCTGACGGTCTCAGAGGACAAAATGACTTTGGTGCAGCTACAGCACGAGAAAGAGACGGAGAAGCTGAAGGTAGGTGCCGCTTTCATCCACTTTTGTTTGACTTCCTGTCACGAGCTTTGTGTGTGACCTGTGTGAGCGTCCGCTGTGCCTGCAGGTCACCTGCGAGCGTGGACTCGCCTCCATGGAGGAATCTCACCTGAAGGTGGTTGAGGGGCTGCAGCGTCGACACAAACAGGAAGTGGAGCGCCTCCTGGTGGACAGGGACAGACTATTAGAGGAGGAGAGTGCTGCTACTGCAACAGGTGAGGGAAACCGCCCAGTAAGAGATGAGGTGTTGCCCAAAATCGATTCAGTTTCAAATATTCAGACTTCCTCCTCTTCCTCTCAGCGATCGAAGCCATCAAAAACGCTCACCGCCTGGAGCTGCAAAGGGAGGTGCAGAGGAGATGTGAGTTCGAGAACAGCAATGGGCTCTCAAACCTGGAGGAAGTCCACAGGCAGCACAGGTACGTGAGCATCCCAGCAGGTTTTACAAGACAGGAGGGAAACACTGGAGTTAAACCAAAATGTCATTCTGGAAAAATCATCACCGCAGGCCGGCGTCAGGACAAAGAGCAGACTTTTGATTCTGGTGGTCAAAGATGTTTTTTACAGGGAGAACAAAAGCACCTGCAGCTCACAGCTCTGTGCCAGAATCCACAGGAAACCTTTTCCCCACCAACACGGTGCTGGTGCAGAGCCTGAACTGAACTGGCTGGCAAATGTTTTAAATCCCATGATATTTTTTTTTCAACAATCAGAGCCCGAAAAAATCCTACCTGCCCTCCTCCGTGAAGGCAGGTAGGAGGTGCTCGTACATAACATAGAACATGTAAATCACAGCAGGCTCTCATACTCCCAGCAGTTTTCTAAATCAGTCTATTTTCTGATGGAAATGAGTGAAACTGGATCCAGACTGGGAACCAGCACCCTGTCATAACCGCTGCAGTTGAGTGGGAAGCAGCAGTGATGAGAATTGGCACCTTTGTCTGCTCCTCTGCATCAAAAGGAGCCAGCTGAGGTGTTTCAGGCATGTGATCAGGATGCCAGTGAGGGGTTTGGGACCCGGTGCAGGCCCAGTACAGATCGAGTCTGTCAGCTGGTTTGGGAACACCTCGGTGTGCCGACAGGAGAGCTGAACAGAGAAAATACGGATAGGTTGTGACTCTCAGTGTGTGTCTTTGCAGTGAGGAGCTGGCCTCCTGCCAGCGGGAGCTCGAGGTTTTATCGCAGCAGTTTTCTCTGAAGTGTCTGGAGAACGGACATCTGGTCCAGGCTCTGGATGCCGAGAGGAAGGCCCTGTGCCAGTGCCAGCAGGAAAACCAGGACCTGAGGACCAGAAACCAGGTGAGACGCACAATGAAGGCCGTTAACGGCTACTTCTGACATCCTGAAATTTAAAGACAGTTCAGATCACTCTCATTTTCCTCTGCAGCTTTCTGATTTAGCGTCTAAGTCTGCGGCCGCCATCGTAAAAATCTCAACATGACGATTGTTCTCTGTTTAGGTCCATTTATGCAGCCTTTGTTTACACTTTGGTGAAACACTAATCGGGATAATTCAGTGTTTTTACTGTTCCTAAGTAGATTCATGGACTTTTGTACTTGGATCATGTCAGAAATCATTCATTGTTTGAGTGTTTGTGGCTTTACAATCTTTTGCACGCACATTAAAAAGCTGAGCTGTTGTTCACTGTGAATAAAAGCTGCAGGAGTCAAAAAACAGGCGAAAGATATTCACAGACTCCAGTGAGACCAGAGGTGTGAGCTCGACTGTCGCTGTGGGGGTTTAAACATGTCTCCAAATACTTTTAAAAAAGTGTTTTTGAGGTCAGAGGTGAAGCAGCTTGATCGTTTCTCCTGTTTTTCACTTTTACTTGTTCAGGAGCTGAGCGGCCACCTGGCAGCAGAGATCACCAGACTGTGCACGCTCGCCAAACAGGACGCTCTGCCGCTCAGTCAGGGGATGGACGTGTACGAGATGGAGGTGAGTTCGGCTACTGCATGGTCATCGAGAGGATTTTAGCCACGGCTTTATTTCCAGCATTCAAAGTTATTAAAAAGGACCGAGTAAGAAGAAGTCCCACCCTCTATTTTGCTGTCCAAATAGAGGGGCAGCCAATCAAAAGAAGGCTTGCATAAAGGTGGGTGGCTTTAAAAGAAAGAGGACCTCAGGGAGAGGATGAACCTGAGGCTGCACCAAGGCCCAGGATCAGAAAAATAAGGATTCTTTTGAATTGTGAGTCATGCAAAGCTACTCTGGAGCTGGTGTCAACTCTCGGCATGTGATACCCTCTGGCTCCATCAACACAAACTGCAGTAAAAACTGAAATTACACCCACTCTGGTGATTCCACATAAAGAATGATGGTTTTTCATGATTGGCTCACACGTACAATATGTAAACTATGTAAATGTGCTCGTGAGCCGACTCAAAGGTTAAAAACACATTTCATTTCAGATCACGCTGCGAGTGAAGGAGTCTGAGGTCCAGTGTCTGAAGCAGGAGATCACGTCTCTGAAGGACGAGCTGCAGTCGGCTCAAAGGGTCAGTTTCACAGCAGCTGCACTAATAATACAAATATTACTAATAATAATATTGTAATCTGCTAGTTAACCAGTCCGTGCTGCAGAGTTTCATCTGTTTTTAAACCTCAGTGTTTGATTTTGAGAACCGAGGGAGTGCTTGAGCCTGAACAGCTCATACTATCAGACTAAATAAGCAGATAATGTTGCTTCTACCAGCGCGGGGCTTCCAAACATTAGCTGTAGTCACGATCTGTGTACAGGTGACTTACTTGCAGGGTTCGAGTGTGTTAATTAGGACTGAGGGTGATCTGTGCCTGGAGTCGATCGAATCGAGTGGACGAAACGGCTAAATAAACCAGATTTTGTTTGTTTTTTTGGTGTGACAGGACAAGAGGAACGCGACAAAGAAGTACAAGGACATGTACACGGAGCTGAGCATCGTTCGGGCAAAAGCGGAGCGAGAGGCAGACGAGCTGAGAGAAAACCTGAGGCTGGCTCATCAGGCGCTGGGACGGACGTCGCCGTGACGACTTGTCAGTTTTATTTCCTCATTATATGCCACCTCACCCCACAGTTTACTTCAGATTTTTATAGAGATAAAGATGTTTTTACTGCTTTAACCTTTCTGACACTGAATCTGTGATGTGTTTGTATTTGCTGAATATTACCATATAAAAAACTGTAAAATATTTGTTTTGTTGTTTGTCATTTTAGGAAAATATTTTAAATTAAACTCCTTTCCTGGCTGATACAGCTGCACTGTAATTTATATTTGTATTCAGGCTTTAACACTGCAGTGTTTTTATTGTAAAACTATTATTTTTATTAAATGAATTTGTCTCATTGAACCAGCGATGTTGTGTTCCATTGTGCTAAAGGTAAAATGCTTTTCATTATTGCACTGGGTTCCTATACAGTGGTCCCTCAGCTATCTCGGGAGTGATGTTCTAAAAATAACCCGCGATAGGTGAAATCCACAAAGTAGCCAACTTTATTTTTTACAATTATTATGGATGTTTTAAGGCCGTAAAACCCCTCACTACACACTTTATACACTTTACTCATACAGGCACGAACATTTTCAGAATTTTCTCTCTTGTTTAAACACTCTTAAAGTTCAAACCTTCGTAGAAAAATAAGTCCAGTAGTATAGAATGAAACCAAAGGCACCCGCAGGAGCCTATGACGGTGCAAAACATTTCATGGACATTCTTGTGTTTGTTGGGGAGAAAACTTACAAACATACAGTACAGCACTTCAGAGTCACACTGCTAGCATCGAAGATTTATGTAAATTTGACAAGCTGAACGCCATCTGTACTGGACAGCACGAGATTGATTGACAATGGTCTGCAGCCAATCAGGACGCAGAACACAGTCGCTGTAAAAAAAAAAAAAAAAGAAAGAAAGAAAAAAGGATGCAAAATTGCACAAAAAAAATTATGAGACCACGAAAGGTGAACTGTGTTATAGCGAGGGACCACTGTATATAAGAAGTTTTTATCAACACATTTACCTTTATTTTGGCAGTTGTGGCCCTCCGTATCATAGAGCTACATGTTTCGTTATTTAGCTTCTAATTAAAATAAAAAACAGCAATAATTTGTACCAAAAATAAATAGATAAAAATGTAACAGTTTTTTTATTAAGTTATTCTGACATTTTGTGAAGACGCAGCAGTAAATAAGAATCAGAATGTGAAAGCTAGAAGGAGTGAGTGAAGATACCTGGAAGCTAAAGGTGATTTCCAAGTGAATATTTCACAATAAAAGCCCCATTTGTGTGACGTAGGAGTTTATTTTAGATTTCCATGAACATCATTTTACATGGTACTATTGAAAAGAATGCAGTTAATAAATTATTAATATGCAAAATTCTATACTTTAGGGAAGTTTGTTTCCGGCACATTTTTTCCCACAAAAGTCTTCACCACAAAAGTGGCAGAAACAATCGCCCATAGAGCTGCACATTTGTAGTTTTTTGGGGGATGTTCTGGGTGATATGGGACAGTAGTTTGGTAAAGTGTGAAATAAGTCTTCAGTATAAGCATACTAAAAAGAAAATGATCAAAAAAACAAGAGTAACAGATATTTTGGTGAAGTCACGATTACAAACAAAGTTTTCAATCAAACAAAACAGAAGTGCTGAGCTCGGTGTGACTGTAAAGGTGACACAAAGTTGAAATACAAATAGATGTTGACGGTTTCCTGAAGCTCTTATTTTGAAGACGCCACCTTCTCTTCCGCTTTATTTCGCGGTCGCTTGACTAAGGAGGGAAGAGACGTCCATGATGACAACTTTAAAATACCGATGGTAGCAGCAGGTCGGGGTTTACCTGGTGGATTTCACCTCCGCGGAAATGTTCACGGGTCATCGTCGCGTCAAGTATCGGCTGCGTTTCGGAGCAGCGTAGCGGGCCGACGTCGGCTTGCTGTCCGGCTAGCATGAGCTGGGGCTGGCGTCGCTGCTGTTTACATCCAGTCCGGGCCATGGGCCTGGAGAGCTGCGTTAGCTAACCGCGCTACTCGCGCTGCTCCGGGGAAGGTGTCACCCTAAAGTCCGCAGTGTCAGGATCGGGGAGGTCCGCCCCAACCGCCAACACCTCAGGGGTAAGATCCCCAGCTGTTTGACAACAGCAAAACATCTGTAACAGGCAGGTTTTAGGAGGCATCTGAGTGAACGGGCCTACCTGTTAGAGGAAAAGCTGACATAACTTATCGATTAATTAGTTGGGGTTTTTTTCTCATCCATCAGTCACTAAAGCCATATCCTTAGTCATCAGATATAAATTATTGTGATATTTACATTTGTTTCCTGTGTATTGTTTAAAAGTAGCTTATATTTTACTGCTTGTCCGGCTAAATAAATAAAATAATAGTAAGCTACATCTACATCGAAATTTGATTGAGAAAGGACGATACTGTGAAACTAAATCCTTTATCGTCTTATATTTCTTGGATAGGAGCTGGTTTTCATGTCACGATTATCACGGGTAAAAAAAAAAAAAGAACAAAATGCAAATTAAAAAAAGGAATGATACTTCGTGTCTAACTTTATTGATTGCGTGGCTTTTGGGGGGAAATGATTCAAAAATACAAAACAGAAATGCATCAAGGTCAGTCTGTAATCAGTCATAGCTGTACAAAGGCAAAAAGAAGGATAGTGTAATTGAATGATGGATTACAGTGTCACTGTGGGCCAATCACTGTTACTGATAATCCTGGAGACTGACAGCAGAAACTTAAAAATAAATAAATGTTTTCATTGATTTATCGTAATGTGTTCATGCTATAAAGGTCTATGCATATCTGCGTTTGTATGCTTATTTTCTAATACATTTTTTTTATTTATTTTTTTATTATACCATTTACCTGTAAACTCATATTAATAACAAACAGATCATATGACCATCCATTGTTTACCAACACTGAACTGATTGTTTTTGTCTGTTCCATAAATATTCTTTAAGTTGCACACGTGGCTTTAAATGTTAACTTATTTGTTACCCACTAACAAAACAGCTCTTAAAGTTTCAGTTGCTCTGGTTTTCCAGTGACTGTTTTCAGTTTTCAATCTGTGTGTTTTTGGGGTGTTTTTTTTAATCACTGGGAAGCTGTGCTAACTGGATCACAGGGTTTTGCTTGTCTGTGTGTTGCAGTGATGGATGTGTCCTCCCAGGATCCTCCTCTCATGGCGATGGACCTGTCAAAGAGCTACAACCCACTGACCCGCAGCCACGCTGAAGCCATGGACCTGGCCAAGAAGCCCGAGTGGTACCACAGACGCCCAGTGAGCACAGATCTCGCCTCCTCGTACAGATCCAGAGCCTCCTCCTCCTCCTACGGCTCGCTCTCCACGCAGCCAGGAGCACCCGTGCGCTGCAGGGACATGGAGGACGGCCCAGAGTCTTTGGGGGGCTACATGAACTCGACGCTTGGTCCAGGGCTGGATCTGTACCACGACGGAGTCCGTGGCAGCCTGTGGCATCGGGGTTTCTGTGGGCCCGAGCAGAGCGGTGGCCCCGTTCCTGAAAGCAGCGGCGGAGAGGAGAGCGACAGCGGCTCTGATGTCATCTTCCTCGTGTCCGCTGCGAAGGAGCCGCTCCTGTGCGGCTCTTTCATGCAGGACGGCGTGGCACACATGGTGGAGCCCCTGTCCCCCGCCGCATCCTCACTCGACGAAGAGCGAGCGTGCTACCACCTACCTCAGCCTCTGAGCTCACCCAGCCCTGACAGCTCGTACTCGGAAGATTCCTCGGACAGCTCGGTGGACATTCCTGTACATCACACCCGGCCCGTCGTCCTCCTATCCGACCTCGGTGCCGTTTACGCCAACACAGCTGAATCTGCGGTCGACATCTCCAGCGATGACAGCGACATCATCGAAGTTTCTGTCACTGATCAGAAGAAGAAAAACAAATGCTACCAGAAGACTCCTCCTCCTCAGAGTGAGAGCGAAAAAGCGCCGCAAAGCGAAGTCCGCCGCAGCGCTAGGATACGAAGGCCGGCCTCAGAAATCCCGCCGCTCACCTGTAACGTATCTCGTCATAGCTTGAGCAGGCGAGTCAAACACGACGCTGTGGGTATATACAACGAGAGCTGCGACTCCGATGAAGTGATGGACTACGTCTTGAGGGTGTCTAGCTCAGACGAGTTGCTGGTGAAGTCGCCACAAAGAGCAAGAAGCCATTCAGAGGAGTCTGACGCAGATGTTGGGACAGACAGGAAGTCCCCGCAGATTGAGACACAGCATCAGCGCGAAGCTTCAAATGCAAAAACCGTTAATCACAAACGAAAGAAGCCGCTTGCAGTTCCTAAAACAAAAAAGTTAAGAAGAACAAAACAGAAGCGTAGGATCCCGCCACCATCGCCGCCACCGCACCAGAATGCTTCAGCCTGTAGGAGTGCGGTGGCGAGCAAAAAAACTGTCGCAAGGTGGCGGAGGAAACGCCGCCGTCAGACTGGGCCTTCGTCTCTGTTTTCTCCGACAGAGACTGAGATCAAGCTCAAATATGTGAAAACTAAAGAGGACAAAAAGGAGAAGAAATCGGGCGGTTTCTGCCCGTTTGTTCACCTGGAGCGGCGAGCGTGCACTGTGGTCAACTACCGGGAGGAGGAGGCAACTGTTCGGAGCAGCGAAGGAGGGCGGCGGGCTGCTTGCAAGTCTCTGTCCGGGTTTGTTCCCAACACTTCCTGTTTTCAGCCGGGTCGGCTCAGCTCAGACAGCCGGTGCGAGTCATCGCTGTTCTGCTGTCTGTGCGGCCACACCGCCAACGTCATGGGCCTCGGGGACCTTCACGGCCCCTACTATCCCAGCGTGGACGCCCAGAAGGAGGAGCTAAACGGACTCTCTAAAAGCCGAGGGGTAAATCCCTCAGACGACAGCAGAGCTGCTGATGGCAACGCCTCCCCAAAGGTGCCTCTTCACCTGGATGAGTGCTGGATCCACGAGGACTGCGGCATCTGGTCTGCCGGCGTCTTCCTTATCCGAGGAAAGCTGTACGGGTTGGAGGAGGGAGCGCGGCTCGCGCAGGAAACGGTAAGTTCTGAGAACATATGATCCTTATCACACGATTTTCTTTTTTTAATCTATTGAAAGTCCCAAAGATGGTCGTGTTTCTTATGAACATTCACAGTTTCACATTATGAGGTCAGTGTATGAGCAAGTAGCTCCTCAAAGCCCAAACACTGAGGTACAGACTTTTTTTTTTCTTTTCTTCTCATGGCTCTGTGTGATGTCATAAACAGTGGATATCCCTCATGGGGTCATCTCCGACACACAGCCAATCAGAAGAAAGCTGGCTTAAAGTGAGGAGGAGATGTCTGTTCTGAGAGCCAGCCATAAATATGGATTATTCTGAACTGTTTAATCATGCAGAGCTACTCTATCAGAGAGCCAGAATAAATATATGAATATTTTTTTAAATATTTTTTTTCTTTTTTCTTTTTTTAGATTTGTTCCACCTGCCAGCAAACAGGCGCAATAATGGGCTGTTTCCAGAAGGGCTGCCCCAGGAATTATCACTACAGATGTGCCATCCAGTCGGGTACGAGTTCAGCACTTCGGTGATGCTCAGTACTGACTTTCCTTTGGTTATTTCATGTCCTGCTTTTGTTTTTCCAGGCTGTGTCCTCAATGAGGAAAACTTCTCAATGAGATGTCCAGAGCACAAGGTAAAAACATAGCAATGAGGTGGAGTGTGAGGAGCTGCTTGGCCTGCAGGGGTCACTGTTGCTGCTTTTTGCAGATGTTTAAAGGCGTGTGTGAAAGTAGAGGGACGTTTCCACATGCTACACACAGCGAGGCCAAAGAAGCAGTTTGAAATTTAACTGGATATTAAAACATTTTAGTCTGGTTTTTTTTTTTTGGTTTTTTTTTAAATTATTTAACAGAAGAGTTAAAATCAAAAGTGCATGTCCAGTGTCTTTTCCTTAAATGCCTTATTAAATGGTTATAAGGAGGTCTTACTTTGATTCATTTAAACTGCTGTCTCTCCAGTGGATTTCTTCCCAAACTCCATCGTCTTGTAACTGCAGCTGGCGGCAGTAGTCTTTGTTCTGCTCCACCTGCTTCACGAGGCCCTCGAGCCTGCAGAAGATCTACAGAGCAGAACAAGCGCTGCCGATGCCAGCTGCAGTCCGAGGCGCTGGAGTTTGAGTAAGTGTGTCAGTCGCAGCAGCCACATCTGGAATTTAAGCCTCAGCTGACTTAGAAAGCAGTCCACCTGCTGTAGGATGAAACCAGAGGTCAAAACTGGACCCTGTAGCAGGCTGAACGTTTATTTCTGCTGTAAAGTTGCACGTTGGGGACTGGCTCGCTGTTGAAGCCTCAAGTGGACGTTAGAGGAACTGCAGCATTTGACCCCATTAGCATTAGCCTCGTAGCTGATGCTGTCTAAAAGCTCAGCACGAGTTAAACGTTTGCACTTCTTTTTGTTTTTCTGAGCTGTTTTTGTGAACGTCCTGATTTTGGCATTTTATTTGCGGCTGATGTTCGTTTGTCTCCAACAGAACAAACTGTTCATAAGTGCGACCAGACAGCAGAAGAGGTGACACAGAGGACACATGAGGGCACTGGAGGTTTGTACTGTCGACCTTTACTTTTATTTTAAACCAGGACATGAAACTTGGGTTTAAGAGTCCTTTTTTTGTGGGTGTGTGGGCTGGATGTGCAGCAGTGCTAACACTGTTTATTAATGCATTTTAAATTGATAAATGGAATCTGGGGACTTTGAAGAGCTTATTTAGGACCAAAAGTTGTGTCACGTATCCAAATAAGGTGAATTCAAAGCGTTAAAAAGAAAAAAATCGTGTCCTTGCCTGACGTCGTCCTCCTGTGTTTGTGTCCTCAGATCTCCTCAGGGTGCGACGGGAGCTGCCTGACTTCACCTCAGCTGTTAATCTTTCTTTTTCCCCTTGTTTTGCAAACACTAATTAAAGTACGTGTGTGCTCGAGCAGAAGAACAAACCTTCTGGTAAGGTTTCACCCATCACGGCAGACAGATGGAAGCAGGCGGCCACTTTGGGTTTATTTTCAGTAAGAAGTGTCTTTGGTTCTGTTTCTGTAGGTCTTTAACAGGCACTTACCCCAACTGGACTGAGCTGAGATGGTTTGTGTTTATTTATTCCTCCTCTTGGAGATCCACACTTGGACTAGCCACAAAGATAGTTTATAATTTGAACATTACGTTAGAGTTTAAATAAGCTTTATTGATGTACGGTATAGAGTATAATATCTTTATATGAGGCCACTTTTTTCTACTGTTTTTGTACTACTTTTCTATTCCTGTTCAGTCATAACATAATTTATTTTCCTCCAGTTGCATGCACGGCTGTTTGCTATGATGCACTTTATAGTCTAATTTTACTAGTTATTACTCAGCTGTTATTTATGTCCGTCTGTTCTTCCCTTTTCTACTTAAATTATTTAAATTTAAATAAAGCTGCACTAAGCTAAGATTCACAGTTAGAAACGAGGGCGTCCTGTCCTCGCTGATGGAGATAACAAGCTGCACATTCACCAGAGTCAAGCACATTTCATTCAGCGGTGTCAGGAGTTTGTTTTTCTCCAAAAAGATGTTTATCAGTGTTTATCTCACATAGAAGGATTTTTTTAAAATAATAAAAATAAAGGAAAGTTAAAGGGTCGGTTCAGTCAAATCACACGTTTATTTAGAGGTTTGAAATTTGGGTGATGGGAAAATGCTGAACTAAGATATAAATGTAAAGCTTCTGGGATACATGATAGAATATTATTACCACTGAAGGGGGTGGATTAAATGCATAGCTGAGGTGGGTGATTTTACTTTTAATGCTAGGAGTTTTACAAAAGGCAAAAAACCCTTGCAATTGAGAAAACACCCAATTAATAAATGTATTTTAAAAAATCTACAATATTTATGGTAGTAAAGTAAATTTGCACCCCAAAAATTAGTTTAATCAGAAATGCAGATGGAAGATTTATGATTTATGTGAATTTTACAAGGCAGAAACTTGCAATTCCCTGTAATCTAAGAATGACATCATATCTCATTTTATTGTATATTTGGGAAGAAATTTACACTTAAATTCCTAAAGTTTGTATTTTTTCTGACTTAAGCGTGAACATTGCTTTCTTGCCAGCCCCTTAATTATCATCAACTTTCAATAGTCTTTTTTTTTAGGTCTATTTTTTTTCAACTGTCAATTCATTAGCGCCACCTGCTGGCAAAAGTCAGTCGGGCTCTGTAGCCCAGTAAACAGCAGTTAGTCAGTGCTGACTTCTATCAATTTCCTGTTATTTAAGGCTAGGTGATAAACGAAAGTGTTTTGTGTCTTAAGTGTGAGAAACTTCACCTTTAAAAATTGGTTTGAATAGTTTTGTCAGTCCTGGTGATTTTAATTTTGGCCAAAACGTCTCTGGTGAGCACAAGAATTTTTTTAATTCCAGGAAAAATATTTGGAAATGTTTGTATTACTAGTAACTAACTCTATACCACCGATGCTGAGCCCAGACAAAAACCAGTTCAGTTGTTTGTATAATGATGAATTTGGAAAGCTAAAGGGCAATTACAGTTTATTTCAGCTGTTGTATTCAGCCTTTGCAATACAATGGAAGCTATATTAAGCAGCTATGAAAATAAACAGTTTTAAAATATAAAACAAATTTTTTAAATCTAAGAGAAAACGTCAGAATTTCCAAAACAGGCAGCCTGAGGAGGTTTTGGTGATTAAAAAGTTCAGCGAATGGGTAAAAAAAAATCAAAAATGTGATTTAACTTTTGCCAGGGTCTATGCATTGTCCTCAATAATGATAATAATATCATTATCAATAATATTAAAATTAATAATAATAATGATCAGTTGTGATTTGGGTGAATTGACCCTTTAGCAGTGCTGGAGTGGCCTAGTGCAGCTTTGACTGTCCGTCTGTGTTTGTCGTTACCGGACTGAAATGTTTAAAAAGCTTTTAAGGAAACGGTCCGTTTGGTTTCATGCCTGCACTTCCTCTTAATTAATTACTAAATCGTTAAAGTTATATAATAAAAGTCTGTTAAACTGAAGCCTCGTCTGTGTTTTGAACTGGAAATGCACGAATGATTTTGAGCTTCGCCAAGTTTATTAATGTTGTTCATGCCGAAATTTCATTCCTGCTCCCACACAGGAGCAAAATGGTTGATGCTGCAGGGCAGGTAGTGAGTTCGGCAAAAAACCATCTGAAGAGTTTTATTCTCAGACTTTAAGTCTTTCTGCTGATAAACAACTGAAAACATCCTGCTGCTGGTATCTGAAGTTTAACGATCAGAAACAAACTCTCTTTAATAGAAGACGATCGTAGGAGATTATTTCACTCCAAGTCTTCAAAGTATTTGTAACCAATAAGTAAGACGCGAGTTTAATTTCAGTAATGTTAACTTCTTTATTGTAACATCTTTCTTTTTCTTTGTGGGCGTTAGTGTGAAGGCAGGACTAGTTTTTACACACAGTCTGAAGTGCTGATCAGTGGCTCTGCTGCTACCTGTCCATGTGTCTGATTGGTCAGATGCTGCTGGCGCGGTTGCTTTCATGTGAACACACTCTGCTTGTCAAGATAATAACCACCTTTCTATGACTGCTTAGCCTGACTCCAGATGTTAAAGTGACGCCAGATAACCAAATCGTAAGGCTGGGTCAAATCTGGTGGCCTCTGTTTGTGGTTTCTTAGCGTGGCTGCTATTTTAGATGTCTCAGAAGCCCCGTTGTCATCACTAGTTAACTTGCGATGGGCTTGATTTTCATTTTCGGGAAGAAGATAAACTCAAACGGACTCAAATCTGGCTTCAAAGCTGCTCAAACCAACTCAATTGTAGCTGAAGATGGGGCTCTCATTACCAGAGATGATCCTCCACATGAAAGCCATGTCAGCTTCTTCAGTTTCAACCAAATGTGTTGATGTTTACCATTGAAAGCTTTCTGAACAGGACTTCCAGGGAATGATCTAAAAATGTCCAGTAAGGCCTGAGAAGGTGACCCTGAAGGTGAGCCGGGCCAAACTTAAATCAGATAAGGCTTTGATTTTTATAGACCTGCACCGATCGTCTCAGAGTTGTTGTTCCTCGGTGGTAGAGGACATGTGGGCCGCAAGCTGCTGCATCGCTTATGTTCAACAGTTTATATCTGAAGCTCCGTTTGACTCATTTGGATAGAAATAGCCTTCGTGTCACAGAGATGGCTTCTATATTTGGGAGTTTCTTACACCTCTGCTTTGTCACATCATCATCATCATCGGGCTGCTGGTCTCACCTGCTCAAAAAGCCTGGCTGTTGGAGACGGTGGTGGCGGTAGTGGCATAGCGATGGCGTTATTTTTGCATGTGCAGCTGTGCTGTTTGAGGTCATTTGAATATGAGAAAATGGAAATTTTCAGCATTTAATCAGAAGACACTGTTAGTATGCCTGCAGAAGCTGCATCCAGGCGCGTAGACCCCCATCTCCTTTAGATGGCCTGAGAAATCCGAACGTTGAACTTCAGTTGGACTGTTTGGATGTTCCAGTGAAAGAAATGGTAACTAAACCTTTAGTCACAGCTGTGATCATCACATGAGCTAAAAATGAAACATTTCCTTTGCACTTTCATTGGTTCATTTTGATCTTTCGATGACTTGCTTGTTGAACTTTTCCATATTAAGATCCTTCCAACAAAAGGACAAGGTCAGAGTCAGAAAAGTAACAAATGGATAAGAATTTTTTAAACCCCAATGCTTTGTTGGGGTTTTTAATGTAAAAATGTCATTTTAAACCAAATTATAAGGACACAGCAGCCCAACATTTGCCTCTTTAATCTTACACAAACTGTCTTTTACTCCTCCTCTTCAGTCCGTCTCTTCACTTCCTGCCTCAGGACAAGCCACGCTTTGCTCGAGCGAATCTCTTGTCTTAGGGCTGAGCACAGCCCTCCTCTCGTCTCTGCAGCTCAGCACAAACTGCTGCTGACACCGAGACGAACCAAACACGTGAACGATGCTCGGAGCAACGCTTTGTTACGTAATGTAGGAGCACATCAGCGGAACATAGAAGCAACAAAAGCCCATAAACATTTACTTTAAAAAAAATAAGCATTAAGAGAGACATTTAAATCAAATCCTTTGGGTTTTTTTAGGGTAATTGATGAAGGTGGTGCCTCAATTTCATCTACAATTCCAAATGCTGGGTCTGGGACAAATGTTCTAAATACTACAAAAACTCTGCCCACATTTTTCCTCAACTACTCTGAGGAGTGTGTGTAACATCTGTCTGCATCCTGTGTTGGAAATCAAATCAAACTATCCTCCATGCTTTACTTCCTGAGCTACAATTGGTTATTAATTTCCTGCCACTTGTTTTCACCTGGTTTGTGAATAAAGAGCTTGAGGTTCTAGCAAGAGCCCCGCTTGGGCTTCATCTTCGCACATAGCCGTCCATAGCCGATATCACGATCGCACTTAGGGCTTACTACCAAGTCTTCCAGCCCAGCACCCTCACAGGATACAGATGTTCCAGCTGGGAATCAAACTTACAACTCCCGCTTCAAAGGCGTGTAGTCTTACCACTACGCTAAACTGAACCAGCTGCTATATATACACCATTTAAATATTTCGACATGTGAAATGCTCAGTGGCGTTATTTCGAGTGCTTGCTTTCTAGATTTGAAACCTTTGTTTGATGTTGAGCAGATGAAGCTGTTTGGCGGGCTTGTGAGGTTTTCTGCTATAAAAGGTTTTGTGTTCAGAGATCTGAGAAAAGGATGGATTCCATGAATGTGTCGTGGATGATATGAGAAACTGTAATAAAATCTTTGTTTTCTGAACTTTTACAAAGGGCCTGAGGTCCAAACTACAAAGGCAGATCAAAGGCAGCGGCGTAACCCTCGTGACCTCCAGTCCTCGGGTATTTTACTTTTTGTTTCTTGATAAAACTAAACAAGCAAACGCCTCACTGGCGTTGCTGAATATGTAAACACGCTGGTGGGAGAAACTGAGATCAGTAAGTGCAGGCATCTGCTGTAATTACTATGCTGCACATGCCTAATGATTTGCTTTCCAGCTCAGCTTCCCGTCTCCTTTGTATTCAGGCAGATTGTTTTATCGGACTGGCATCAGAAAGGCTCGCTTCACCCTGCTCGTTCTCATCAGCCTGTAAAATGCGTCAGTTTAAATGTCCTGCTCAGCTGCTTTAGGTTTAAGCCTCTGTAGGTTGTTGTAGCTCTGTGGTTGATGTATGGATAACACTGTATGAGAGGTAGGAGGGTTATGTAATTCTTTCTTTAGCCAGTTTTTGAAGGCAGTCACTGCTCATTACAGCCAAGCCTCAAACATGGCTCAGTGCTTTTACAGCTTCGCAGGGCGTTATGAGTTAATTGGGGCATAACTATGTGACCGACTTATAGCAAAGCTTGATCTAAGGCTTAAAAATAACACTGTAGTGTGCTTTCAACCACTGAAGCAGTAATGCATGTGCTGATACAGCCACAGTTTGATCAAATGAAATGACAGTATCTAGCTTGCAGTTGTTCCCTGCTTCAAAGCCGAGCAGAGAAAAATCCAGCGCCAACTCTGATTGACAGTTTTCATTTTTTAAATGATCAGAGAGGGGAGAGTATGAGCTGGAATCACTGCACAAGGTTTCATCTGCTGAATAAAAAATCACAGACCTCACATTAAAACACAGAAAGACTTCCTGCTGTCATTGGTAAATCAGAGTCTGGGATTAAACCCTCAATGTTGGGGAGAAAAGGGACATGTGCTAGACACTCGTGGTGAAGAGGTGAACTGGTCGCTTGACCAGTTGGTCAGTGTTCCTTCCTTAACCTGTGATCTGGGTAAGGTCAAGGTCACTCATAGAAATAGCCGAAAGGAGTTTGTTCTGTGAGGCAGCTGGGCTTTGATTAATTTACGTCCACATAAATCAATGTGATGCACTCATCCTGCATTGTGTTGTAGCCAACTGTTGGTCACCAGTGATTGCATAAGTGTGGTCTCTGATTGTAACTTTACTGCTAGTTGTAGTTTCAGCCATCTGTGCAGTACAGAGGTAGAACTGTTGGTGTTAAAGTGCCGTCCATTCTATCTCCCTCGGGAATTTTCTGCCGTTTACATCTGCGCTGTTTACATTCCACCAGATGCTAATGCTAAGCTAGCGTTAGCACAATTGAGCAGCAGCATCAATAACAGCCTGGTAGCACACCCGGACAGTGTCTTTATTGC